>NW_007728755.1:35596-36350 GCF_000696425.1 Galeopterus variegatus | reverse complement strand
GAGAGCATGTCTCTCTCATGTCACCTTATTTTCTTTGTTTGTTTATTTATTTAATTGTGATAAGAACACTTCACATGAGTTCTACCCATGTGACAAATTTTCAAGCACACAATACAGTATGGTTAATTAGAAGCACAATGTTGAACAGCAGATCTCTAGAACTTGTTCATCTTTCATATGTTAAACCATATACCCATTGAACAGCAACTTCCCATTTCCCTCTACCTCCAGCCCCTGGAAAATACCATTGCACTCTCTGTTTCTATGAGTTTGGCTATTTTTGATTCTTCATATAAATGGAACCATGCAATAGCTGTTGTTCTGTAACTGACTTATTTCACTTAGCATAATGTTGCAATAGCTGTTGTTCTGTAACTGACTTATTTCACTTAGCATAATGTCCTCCAGGTTTATTCACATTGTTACATGGTGTTAGAAAAACTTGGTATACACATGGAAAAGAATAAAATTGAACTGTTCTCTTACACCGTACACCCAAACCAATTCAAGGTAGATTAAAAGCTTAAACATAAGACCTGAAACTATAACTTCTAGAAGAAAACATAGGAGAAAAGTTTATGACATTGGTCTTAGCAATGATTTCTTGGATATGATATCAAAAGCACAAACGACAAAAGTAAAAATAGACATATAGAAATACATCACATAAAAGGCTTCTGAAATGGGCCGGCCCTCCCGCCAAGGGTTCAGATCCCACATACAGACCGGCCGCTCACTGGCTGAGCAAGGTGCG
>NW_007728755.1:32777-33990 GCF_000696425.1 Galeopterus variegatus | reverse complement strand
TTGTATACTGTTGGTAGGAATGTAAAATGGTGCAGTTGCTATGAAAAACAGTATGGAGATTCCTCAAAAAATTAAAAATAGAGCTACCATATAATCAAGCAATCCCATTTCTGAATATATAGCTGAAGAAAATGAAATAAACATGTCAGAGAGATACCTGCACTCCCATGTTCATTGCAGCATTATTTACAACAAACAAAATGTGGAATCAACTTAAGTGTTCATCAACAGATAAATGGATAAAGAAAATATGGAATTTCAAATTAAATACACAATATTGTTTACATTAGCACCCTCAAAAATAAAGTTCTCAGATATAAATCTAACAAAATATGTCCAAAATTTACATGAGGAAAAGCACAGAACTCTGATGTAAGAAATCAAAAAAGAACTAAATAAGTGAAGAGATATAAGACTCAATACTGTCAAGATGTCTGTTCTTTCCACCTTGATCTACAATGCAGTCCCAATCAAAATCCCAGAAAGTTATTTTGTATATATCAACAAACTGATTCAAAAGTTTGCATGGAAAATCAAAAGATCCACAATAGCCCACATAATATTGAAGAAGAAAAAAGTTGGAGTACTGACAGTAACTGACTTTAAGAAATATTATAAAGTAATCAAAACAGTATGATATTGGTGAAAAAACAAATAAATAGATCAGTGGAACAGAATACAGGGCCCATCTTCTTGTTTTCTGATTCAATTTGTTTAAAATTCTAGAAGATTCAGAATAATCTCTAGTGACAGTAGCTGCCTGTAGATGGAGAAAGATGGTGGAAGAGCAGATGAGAGGGATTACGTAGAAGCACAAGGAAATGATTAGAGTTTGTACATAATGTTCATTATCTTGGTTGTGGAGAAATATTGCAGGNGACCGGGGTCTCTTCCCGCTCGGTTTTGTCGGCCTCTGGCTCAGGGAGGCCCGACAGTAGAGTAAAAAGGCAACCTACGGAATGGGAGAAATATTTGCAAACCATATATCTGATAAAGGGTTAATATTCAAAATATACAAGGAACTCTTATAACTCAATAGCAAGAGCAAAATAATCAACCAAAGAAAAATATAGATAACTCAATTAAAAAAACGGACAAAGAACTTGAATAGACAGTTTTCCAAAGAAGACATTCAAATGGCCAAGAGATACATGAAAAGATGCTCAATATCACTAATTATCAGGGAAATGCAAATCAAGCCACAATGAGATAT
>NW_007728755.1:15094-31987 GCF_000696425.1 Galeopterus variegatus | reverse complement strand
AGGAAATGATTAGAGTTTGTACATAATGTTCATTATCTTGGTTGTGGAGAAATATTGCAGGCATATGCGTATGCCAACAGTTATTAAATTCTACACTTTAAATATGTGCAACTTTTTGTATATTGTGTATTTATTATACTGAAAAAAGAAAGTAAACTAACAAAAGCAGCTTCAACAGTATCATTGGATTTTACTATGACCGAGAAGACGTGGAAATTACCATTTGGTCATGGAATGGCCCATTATATCCTATGAGCATGTGTTATGAATGTGAATGTCACCTGTTACTTTTGTCTCACTGAGAAAAAAATGGCACCTCTGTTTCAGTCTGTGCCTGGAGGTGGGACGGTAGAGAGGATGAGTCGTGGTTCCTGTGCGCTTTTCTCATTCTCCATCTCAATTAAACTGAGAATTCCTAAAGGAACATAATATTCTAGACTCATAAACTATTAGAGACAAAATCAATTCAAGTTCATATAGTCAAAAGTAACTTTTCAGAAATGGAACTAACCTTACACATTACCACATAGAAATATACTGTCGTAGTTGGGTCTAAAACCCTTCTCTACTGCCTCCCTGCCCAGAGTCTTCTCCATTACATCATTTCCCTTTGACGAACGTGATACTCTGAGCATAGTTAGTGATCAATATATTTGTTTACCAACTGATGATCACAACTGACAGATTGTACCAAAAGAGACTCTCAAATTATATTCTGTTTAGAAGGTTGAGGGGAAAATAGCTCACGAGTATAAGAAATAATGGAAAATTCGCAATCTTCTTGTTAATTTCTTCTTTTCCCTTTCTCTGAGATTAGGCACATTTACATATAAGTGCTCTAAAACAAACAGTGAAGAGCCAATTCTATTCAAAATGAGAAAAATTAATTGGTACTGTGCTGGGAAAAAAATCCAGAAAGGACCCCTAAAATGTCAATTTATGAATTAAGACTATTAGTAGAGATCAAGTCAGTCTGGTGAGCAATCAGTGAAAAATCTTTGAGAAATTCCATGCTATTTATAGGCTCTGAAGCTGTGCCATTCATTTATATTGGGTAACGAAATTACTACTGCAACAGAAGCACTTTATAAGATATATGACACTTGGCAGGAAAAGAGAATTGATTCCAAGCCAAGGAAATGACAGCACAGTATAGCTCCTACTGACTTGAAGGAAGAAAAAAGAAAAAAAAAAAGAAAGAAAAAGAATGGATAATAATAGATGCATATGGGCCGTGAAGAAAAGTGCAATCAACTAAGATTAATTACAAGTCCAATACATGTGCAAGTGACAGATTGTGAAGGAGTCCAAGATAAAAGGGGAGAGGCATTTAAGGTATCTGTAGGGAATTAACCTATTTAAGAAAAAAAAAAAAAAAAAAAGCCCCTACATTCACATTAGCAGGACAAAAGACCTGTCAGGAGAGAGATGTCATGAATAGTTCTGTAAGCAGGAGGAAGTAATCACAGGCCCTGGCACACAGACAGCATTTAATCTGCACATTAGCAGGACAAAAGACCTGTCAGGAGAGAGATGTCATGAATAGTTCTGTAAGCAGGAAGAAGTAATCACAGGCCCTGGCACACAGACAGCATTTAATCTGCCCAAGGGAGTTGTCCTTAGTTCTTCTTGTCATCAAGTGATGTTCATGTCTCATAGGCCATTTTGGAAAGGTATCATAGTGAATAGGATACTGATGACTTACTAAGAAAACAAATGCTGGAAAATCCTAATAAACATATAAGCTACAAACTTTAATTTCTAATAGAGTCACATTATCATATCCCAAGTTCATACATTTAATAAATTCACTCATATAGATCATAGTTCATACTTAAGAATATGCCGAAAACAAAACCAACAAGAACTCTTTGGCCAAAATAGATATCACAAAATTCATGAAGTTTTATCATGTGAGAGATCTTCACTCAGAGTATGACTCTGGTTTTAGATAAATAGCAGCAAGTTCTAGAGGGGAGGACCTGCTGTAAAGAGTTTAACAGCAGAGAAATGTATGTGAAACCAAACAAGCTAAGAGAGATTTCTAAAAATTATAAGACTAAATAAAACATCTTAGCAATCAGAGGTTAATTAATGTAGAAACATACATGATGACATTCATGATGCCATAACATGCTATTATACAAGAAGATTTTATGTTCAGAGTGATGACTCAAATTCATTGAAAGAATGAAAAATCATCTTCCATATGCTCCATGGCAAAGACAGGAAAGTGAAAACCACATTATAGAAAAGCCTCCATGCAAAATTATTAAGATGAAAAAAAATATTGCCTTGATTATAGATGTTATCTGGAAAATTCCCTTATGTGAAACACCTCATTGGTCATGAAGCATTTTCTAGACAGACCACAGTATACCTACTGGAAAAGAAATATATATTTCCCGTATCTCTTTTGCTTAGAAGTGAGGGAAAACAACGAAAATGATGAAAAAATTTTCAGCTCATGTACCTGAAAAGACCAATGGTAGATTTGTGTTCAAATCTGACTGGATAAAGTTATGCGTAATTGCCAGGAATCTATCTTTGTTAATCTCCTGACTCAGTTTCTTTCTTATTTTAATAAATTTTTATTTTGAAATAAATTTAGGTGTACAAAACAGTTCAAAGTTACAATGAGTTCACATATATTCTTTGCTCAGTTTTTTCTAATGTTAACAGTTTAGACAGACATAGTACAATTTTCAAAAAGAGGAAATTAACATAGTACAACATTACTACATTATAGACATTATTTGAATTTCACCAGTTCTTTCTCCCTCAGTCTTTTTTTTTTCTTTTTCAAGTCGAGATTGCCGCAGTGTATTTAGTTGTTCTGTTTCTTCAGTCTCTTCCTTTTTGTGACAATTCTACAATCTTTCCTCATCTTTCTTTACCTTGATAGCTTTGACGAGTACTGGTCAGTTATTTTGAAGATGTGTCACAATTTGAGTTTGTCTGATGATTCTTCATGATTAGATTGAGGTTATGCACTTATGACAAGAATAGCAGAGGTAATGATTTTCCCCCTCTAAGTTCATAATATCAAGGGAACACAATGCCAATATATCTTATTTCTTGTGATATTAGCTCTGATCACTTGGTTAAGGTTTCTCTACCAAGTTTCTCCATTGTAAAGTTAACATTTTTCCCTTTGCACTTGATAAGTAATTGGGGGGAGAAACTTTGAGACTGCTAATATCGTTTTTCTCCTCAAACTTTGACCCAATGATCTCAGCATCTGTTGGTTGATATTGCCTATATAAATTATTCTGTGATGTTTGCCTTCACACTGTTTCTTCTGCATTAGCTTTATTCTCAGAAAGACACTGCTGAAGAAATAATAAGCACAAGAAGCTTTAGACTTAAGTCCATCCAGCTCAGTAATCCCAACAAAAAGAGCACACCTCTTTCCCCAGTTGCAAGAAAACATCTCAAGCTACCAGTTGTTTCCTTTTCTTGGATCATATATTCATTGCTAAATTGATTACCATAGCCAAAGAGAAGGCCACCGTCATAGACAGGGCCTGAATTATGTCCCCACCCCTGAAGGGACAGATGAAGTTGTCCCCCTGTAATAACATGAACAGAGAATGGAGGAGAGGAGATTCCCCAAGGAGAAAACAACAACAACAACAACAACAACAAAAACACAGGATGCTGTTACCAGAAGAAATAATAGACATTGCACAGGTCAAATCAACAGGCATCCACTACATTAAGATATGACCAGTTATTCCTAATGGGCTCTGAAATCTAAGTTTGTGAAAAACAATAGCTAAACCTATCAATACTTATAATAAAGCATTTAATTTTACCTTATTGCAGTGTGGAAGACTGAAAATTCTTAGTCACCTATTTCAGTGTTTCCCACCCCTTACAGGTGCTATCATTTAAGATTTCCTTCTACTCTGTTGTTGATGGAAACAGAAAAAATAACCATAATTCTTCCTACCATTAAAATAGAGTACTTGACAAAACACATGACACATAGATAACTATTCAAAAATCATTGTTATTATTATTACTATTATTAATATACTCAGTTTGACACATTTATTCAATATCCATTACATATAAGGCACTACTAGATTATAAGGAACTGAAAGATTAATAAGAAAGAATATCTGTTTATAAGAAGCACAGACTATAGTGTAGGGGATAAAATATGTACAAAACTTTAACAACAGTTGTAATGTAGCAAGTTTCTATAATAGGTGCATAAGTACTATGCTTAAGTTACATGTTTATGTGTTTTAAATATTAAATCCCTACTAAATCTTCTCTTCTTCATGCAATACAAAAAAAAAAAAAAAGGACAATGTTTTTCGTCTGGCTTTTTAAAAAAGATTAGCTCTCTGTATGAACTTAACCTTTTGGATGTAAATTAAATGTCCTGTTAACCAGCAACTGAATAAACAGAGTGAAGAACAATTGACCTGTTATTAACGTCTTAAATAAACAGATTTAAAATAAAGATCACAACAAATAATTTAGTCTGAATATTATTTTCCAGATTTTAATATTTTAGTTTCTTTATGCAAAGCAGAAAAGTTTCTCTGCATTTTTTTTCCATATGGGAAAAAAAAACAGATTGATTTATTTTTTACAAAAGGCTTTGTAGTTTAGAAATAGCTTTTGGGGTGGCCCAGTGAGCGCGGCGGCACTCCCGCCGAGGGTTCGGATCCCACATACAGACCGGCCGCTCACTGGCTGAGCAAGGTGCGGGCGCGACGCCGAGGGTTGCATCCCGTTGCAGGTCCCGGTCCGGTACGGGCGCGACACTGAGGGTTGCGATCCGTTGCCGGTCACGAAAAAAGACAAAAAGGAAAAAAAAAAAAAAAAGAAATAGCTTTTGAATTAAATGACCAGATTGTTGCTAAGCAACAGTATAAAACAAATCTTAAATATAGAGACCTGTTTAAATTATAAGAAAGTAAGTTCTATGATAATATGTCTGGCATTTTTTTAGACTCAGTCCATACTATTTCCAAAATAAATATTTTCTGTATTCTCTTTCAGAAATGATTATACGTGTATGTGAATGTGTGTATTCAGAGAAAGTGGATGAATTGAGTATGAAATAGAAAGCAAAATCTCTACCTCGATTGGGTTACTTTTAAATATTAATTTTTCAGTTCTGCATTGCCCCTTTTAGCCTGCCAAAACACAGAATTTTTCTACCTAAACTTTTGGTTTATTTGTTGTAACTCTTGAAGCACGTCTAAACAGACAACCATTCAGAGGTTCTGGATCAAGACCCTGCTCCGGAAATAGGCCATTTTACAGATAATATTTCTGGAAAAATATGACGAAGAGCTACTCACTGACTTGATAACATATATTCCAATTTAGAATATTACATAATGCAATTTTATTATGAAGGTACAGCACTAAAAATACATTAATTTATTACATAATAAATGTAGGTTTTTGCTAATACTGCAAAGGCCAGGAATGTACTTGTCACTTCTTAAACCATAAAAGAGAATTCACTTTCCATATAAAGTTGTGAGTAGTAAGTCTGGTCCTTTGAAATCAAAGGAAGAGGCTCTTGAATTACTTGCCTGTGAAAATGCTGCTCTACTTCTGCAGAGATAGCTGCTTCATAGGGTGATCTTGGTGACTGATGCAGTCATCTGTCTGTGAGGAGCTAGATCAACCCACCAACCTCGAGACTCCCCCTGCAGTCCGAAGTGGGGAATGTCAAATTCGGCTGTTACGAGTGAATAGTTTCTGCTCCATTCACTTAAGAACATTTCCTTCACAAAAGCATATGGACAAGACAAAACAGGAAATTATCTTAGAAAACAAAATGTCTTTGGTTGCTTATCCTGCTAAGCTACGTTCTGTTCAAGTCGAGTCCCATGGATGTTAGAACCAGGAAAATCCAAGATACAAAGAACAGTAACTAAACTTTTCTCTAAAACACTGGGCTTTTGAGGGGGTAGTGTCCATACAAAGTAAGAACAGTGAGTCAGGAGAACTAGTGAGACTGTGCACAAAGGAATACATGTAAGAAGCATCCAGTAGAAATTGTGTCCTTTATAGTTATTTCTATTGCTTCAATGTACAGTCTCACCTCCCCCAACGCCTCCACCTCATTGTAATATTCTTCCCAACCAATCTTTCAAAAAACTACCTCAATTATGTGTTTTCTTGTAAAGTTTTTCCCCTTAAATCTTTTTAATGGGATAAGTTTTACTTCTGAGTTGTAAGGAGTGAAACACAGCATGCACAAAAACAGAAACTGTAATCACAGTAAACCTAGTAAATTCACACAAGGATTGGAGAAAGGGCTTAGGTTTCCACAGGTCAGGAATGGAAGATTTGAGCCTACCTTAAGTAATTTTAAAGGAGCAGGAGACCACCCAGTAAATATCTGGATTGTTGATATAAATGAGTTTGATGTGTTGGGTTATTTCATCTTCAGAATTTGTTGAATTGACATTTTAAATAATTTTGTACAACAAATATAAGTTATCACATATCACCTAAATATAAAAATCAGGCAATAATATGTTTGCTGCAAAAGTGGTTAGTGCTTCCTGCATCTTTGAGATGTGGATCACTGCCTGTCCAAATCAAATAAAACCAATCAGAACTCTGATTATATAATCACATAATTCTCTAATTTTATTAAGGTCACATACAGATTGCTTTTTACACCAGCAAAATGAGTACTAGTTAATAAGTTGCTTCATACAAAACCTGAACCAACTGAAGTAGTGTTTAGTTAATAATAAAATAATAAGATTAGGCCCACAGCAAAATATCAATAAGCAAGAAAGAAGAGAACACTCATTTATATTATGCAAAAAGACAAAAGCAGCACACTTTTGAAGAGCACAGCTTGCCTTATTCATGACTTTCCAAATACGGGCTATTCCTTTGCTTTGGCTGTTTCTAGACCCAAATATTTGCTCAATCAGAAAGCAAAATGATATAGCAAAGATTATTTTTATTCATAAACTTTTTGCCACTGGAATCATGTTTAAAATCGAACATAAATTATAAGGAGGAATAAGGAGACCGAAACAGCTCATCAAGGTTGCTAAGGGAGTAGTCATACTTTCATAAATTACACACTATTCACTATGTAGTTTAGCAACCAAATCATGAGAGAAAAGATGTGACATTTTTTACTATTTTAGCAAATATGACTAATTATGAGGTAGACTTCTTCTATTTAACTCAGAAGCAAATTTATCACCACATCTCAGGGTATATTGTGAAAAGAGTTTAGTGCAAACTATTCATAAAGCAAAAATTTTTGTTTGATTCAATCTACTCCTATAAACTTACTGTGATTTTTTGAAACATTTTCAAATATGATGTATTCCTAAGCAACCGCAAGAAAAGAGTTACATGCATTTATTTTTACAGAGCACTGTAAAATTGCTCAAACGAAATTGTCCTTGAGTTTGATGGTATGAAAAATAATGCATGTTCTTACTTGGACATATTTATTGGATATAGATAAAGGTCTTGGGAATAAGCTTTAGTATGACTATATTAAATCTATTTAGGGAAATAAAAGACATATCCTCATGAGGACTAGTAATTTAATATAGAATGGTAGTGTAGCATAAACTTTAGAATGCACATTGTATAAAAAGAACTATATTATATAGGGAGAAATATAAAGTTTATACCCAACAGTGCACACATAGACACACATACACTTGCACACACACACAAACATACATACACAGAGAGGGACACACACACACTACTACAACAGTGGTTTTTCACAAAAAGGTTTTGGTCAGTGCAAAAATAACAGTGATACCTTAGATTAAAATATCTTTGTTGAATAATGAAAAAAAACCTATATCTCTGGGAGTTTTTGTAATTTTATAAATGTCTTCCCACATTAGTACACATTACAGAAATGTTCTAAAACATGTGACTTAAGAGAATAGTAATAATAATATGAAACCATTAGAAATATGTATACAGTTCCCATTTCTGTGGGCCATGAATTAAGTTTAGACTGGGTTTGTTATGTACACTGGGTTTTCTTTGTTTGCCTTTATGTTTCTGCTTCCAGCTTGCTATACACAGTATGACAACGCTCATTCTTGCTTACTCTATTAAAAACATTTATCTTCACAATGTGCATCAACTGAATAAAATGACAGATAGTCTGCTCAGTGTTTCCTCTCGTTATGCTATACTTCTTGACTATACAGATGGTAATGGAATTAAAGCAGATATACGAGCTTCAAAAGCTGCATCAAAAAATACAACAAATGTTTGATCTTGACACCTCAAGTGAAGCTCTGATAACCCGTTGCTCTATAATTCCTTAAGGGTAGGATGAGTACCTGCTTTCTTTATTGTTTTATCCCCACCACCAAGTAAGCTAAACCAACATTAGGTGCACAATAAAAAATATGATGCTTTATTTAGGAATTTACATACTGATCCAGAGATGTCAGTTCCAAAGAAGTAGAAAATAATTCTCTTATGTGTTTATTTTGAGATTTAAAAAACATCCGATTCACACATTTGAATTAAAGATTTAATCAGTGACCTATAAAAGAATATTCCAGACAATTCTACTTTCTATTTTTGGCAATCTCAACAAAATGCCTTTGGGAACTGAAGGTAAAAGATACCTTCTCACGGAAATACCACATTAATTGAGTTTTTTACTATTTACTAGAAGCTCTAAGGCCTGAGATATTGTATTAATCATCTCTTCTCTAACACTCTTAAATATTCAGACGTTCAGTAAGAATTTGAGTGGAGAATGCATTTTATTGGAATCTTATAGTTTATTCTATATCTAAAACAATTTCAATTCTTCCAAAATCGCCTGCCTAATGAATAATAAGAAAAAGTTGTGGCAGCCTTGAGAATGGACCCTCACTTAGATCCTCTGCTGCTGAGAGCATAACTGATGCACACACCCAGATGCTGTATCTCTGAATTTCCTTGCTGTCATCAACTGCGTTAGCCTGCTCAAGCTACCATAACAAAATACCACAGACTGGGTAACTTAAACAACAGAAATTTATTTTCTCACAGTTCTGGAGGTTGGAAGTCCAAGATTAAAGATAGCAGGGTTGGTTTCTGGAAAGGCCTTTATCATGGGCTTGCAGACAGCACCATTATTTTCTCACAGTTCTGGAGGTTGGAAGTCCAAGATTAAAGATAGCAGGGTTGGTTTCTGGTAAGGCCTTTATCATGGGCTTGCAGACAGCACCATCTCACTGTGTCTTCACATGGCCTTTTCTTTGTGCACATAAGCAGTGAGAGAGAGAGAGAGAGAGAGCACGCACACTGGTCTGTCTTCCTCTGCTTATAAGGACACAGTCCTATCATATTAGGACTCCACCCTTATGACCTTATTTAACTTTAATTACCTCCTTAAAGTTTCTATCTCCAAATACAGTCACATAAAGGGTTTGGCTTCAACATATGAATTTGAGAGGGACAAAATTCAGTCTGTAACAACACTAGTCACCCCAGTGTGGTACCATTCTTCAAGAGACCAGTTGGCCACTTGGTGGAAAATCAACTACATTGGGCCCTGGGACAAAATTCAGTCTGTAACAACACTAGTCACCCCAGTGTGGTACCATTCTTCAAGAGACTAGTTGGCCACTTGGTGGAAAATCAACTACATTGGGCCCCTCCCATCCTGAGAGGAGCAGTGGTCCATCCTTATAGGGATGGACACCTACTCTGGGGATGGGTTTATCTTCCTTGCTTGCTGAGACTCCTCTGCCACCACTGTCCTCAGGCTTACAGAATGTCTGACTCACCTTCAACACAGCATTCAACCAGCAGATCCACTTCACAGCCAGGAAGTATGGAAGTGGGCCCATGACCATGGGATTCACTAGTCATTGCACATACCTCATCATCCAGAAATAACCAGCCTCAGAGAACAGTGGAATGGCTGAAGCTCTAGCTTGAAGGCAACTCTTGAAGAAGATGAGGTGCCATCCTTCACGATGTTGTATATGCACAAAATCAGAGAACTCTATATGATGCTGTGTCCCTAATAGGAAGACTACATGCATCTGGGAACCAAGGGGTGGAAACATGAGTGGCTCTCCTTACCAACACTCTTACCATCACTCCCAGTGACCCATTGGAAAATTTTTATTCCTGTCCAAATCAACTCTGAAATCTGTAGTGTTGGCTGTTCTGGTGCACAAATGGTGCATATTATTGCCAGTGGACACAGAAAAGGCCTCATTGAACTACAAGAAGTCATTGATATTTGACAAATTGAAAAGTAAATCTTACAGAATGCCATATTCTGCTACATATTTGAGCCTTCTAAAACTAATAGAGATATTTCAAAGATCCAAATTTTCTACTGTCACTAATTGAAGAAGCTTTTGGCATTTCCAGTCCTCCCCATCCCAACCACTGGAGATCAGAGGAAAAAGACCTTCTTGGGAAGTCCACTCACCAACTTGGTAAAGCACCACTGATGCTAATACCCAGCTTATTTCTATAAGTCAGAGAACTTTGCTTTTGTTTCATTCACTAAAATAAAAAATGTTGATAGAGAGTCTACCGTGTGCCAGGTCTGTCTTAGAAACAGGAGATAAAGCCATCAACAAGGCAAACTACCTCATTTCTTCAATGAATTTACATTCAATCAGAGGAGACCAAGCAGTAAGTAAGTAAACCAAAAAATAAGCAAACTAATTATTGTAATCAGCTGTATAAAATAAAGAGAAGAATGATGTAATGGTGAGTGATTGGATAGAAACACAGGAAAGCAGTCTTCAATAGACTAGATGTTTGGGAGGTCCTCTCTTTTAAGAGATGCATTTAAGCCAAATTTGAATAAAGTGAAGGAATCAGCCATTTGAAGATTCAAGGTAGAAGGTCCATGAAAGGGAGGAATAAGTGCAAATACCTGAGAGGGAACCAATATCCGCTATTAGAAGAATAGACAGAAGACCTGTATTACTGGACCCAGAGAATGATGGGGAGTGGCAGGAGGTGAGGTCAGAGGGGTAGGCAGGCATCAGCCTAAGAATTACAAGTTATGATACAGAGTTTTAATTTATTCTAAATTCAGTGAAAAGCTGTTGGAGGGTTCTAGGCAGTGGAGACGTTAGACCCACCAATTAGAAAAAGTGAATTTCCCCATTACAACTTAACCCTTTAGCAGTCTGGAGAAACTTAAGCTACATGAACAGTATTTTAAAGTATAGTACGCAAAGAGCAAGAATAAATTTGTATGTCTTTGAAATGGAGCAGTGTAGAGTTTGCAGAAGATCAGGTGGAGAAGTCAGCAATCACTATCTATATGCAAAAAAAGTTTTAAAGACAGTATCAACTAAGGCACACTTATGCATTTTCTTTTGAGAAGTTATTGATTTAAGAAAGGCTTTTCCCATCCTGAGAGGAGCAGTGGTCCATCCTTATAGGGATGGACACCTACTCTGGGGATGGGTTTATCTTCCTTGCTTGCTGAGACTCCTCTGCCACCACTGTCCTCAGGCTTACAGAATGTCTGACTCACCTTCAACACAGCATTCAACCAGCAGATCCACTTCACAGCCAGGAAGTATGGAAGTGGGCCCATGACCATGGGATTCACTAGTCATTGCACATACCTCATCATCCAGAAATAACCAGCCTCAGAGAACAGTGGAATGGCTGAAGCTCTAGCTTGAAGGCAACTCTTGAAGAAGATGAGGTGCCATCCTTCACGATGTTGTATATGCACAAAATCAGAGAACTCTATATGATGCTGTGTCCCTAATAGGAAGACTACATGCGTCTGGGAACCAAGGGGTGGAAACATGAGTGGCTCTCCTTACCAACACTCTTACCATCACTCCCAGTGACCCATTGGAAAATTTTTATTCCTGTCCAAATCAACTCTGAAATCTGTAGTGTTGGCTGTTCTGGTGCACAAATGGTGCATATTATTGCCAGTGGACACAGAAAAGGCCTCATTGAACTACAAGAAGTCATTGATATTTGACAAATTGAAAAGTAAATCTTACAGAATGCCATATTCTGCTACATATTTGAGCCTTCTAAAACTAATAGAGATATTTCAAAGATCCAAATTTTCTACTGTCACTAATTGAAGAAGCTTTTGGCATTTCCAGTCCTCCCCATCCCAACCACTGGAGATCAGAGGAAAAAGACCTTCTTGGGAAGTCCACTCACCAACTTGGTAAAGCACCACTGATGCTAATACCCAGCTTATTTCTATAAGTCAGAGAACTTTGCTTTTGTTTCATTCACTAAAATAAAAAATGTTGATAGAGAGTCTACCGTGTGCCAGGTCTGTCTTAGAAACAGGAGATAAAGCCATCAACAAGGCAAACTACCTCATTTCTTCAATGAATTTACATTCAATCAGAGGAGACCAAGCAGTAAGTAAGTAAACCAAAAAATAAGCAAACTAATTATTGTAATCAGCTGTATAAAATAAAGAGAAGAATGATGTAATGGTGAGTGATTGGATAGAAACACAGGAAAGCAGTCTTCAATAGACTAGATGTTTGGGAGGTCCTCTCTTTTAAGAGATGCATTTAAGCCAAATTTGAATAAAGTGAAGGAATCAGCCATTTGAAGATTCAAGGGAGAAGGTCCATGAAAGGGAGGAATAAGTGCAAATACCTGAGAGGGAACCAATATCCGCTATTAGAAGAATAGACAGAAGACCTGTATTACTGGACCCAGAGAATGATGGGGAGTGGCAGGAGGTGAGGTCAGAGGGGTAGGCAGGCATCAGCCTAAGAATTACAAGTTATGATACAGAGTTTTAATTTATTCTAAATTCAGTGAAAAGCTGTTGGAGGGTTCTAGGCAGTGGAGACGTTAGACCCACCAATTAGAAAAAGTGAATTTCCCCATTACAACTTAACCCTTTAGCAGTCTGGAGAAACTTAAGCTACATGAACAGTATTTTAAAGTATAGTACGCAAAGAGCAAGAATAAATTTGTATGTCTTTGAAATGGAGCAGTGTAGAGTTTGCAGAAGATCAGGTGGAGAAGTCAGCAATCACTATCTATATGCAAAAAAAGTTTTAAAGACAGTATCAACTAAGGCACACTTATGCATTTTCTTTTGAGAAGTTATTGATTTAAGAAAGGCTTTAAGCCTCACAAACTAAATGAAACACTGTTCTGCTCATGACATTCTTTTCTCTACCCCTATCTGGATGAAAGAGCAGCAAGTATGAAAATGTCAAGATTGAGAAAAAGGTCTAATTATACTTTTAGGAAGTCCCATTTCACAGGACTATCCTGACTCTGGTGAGATACAAGGATTTGAGAATATCAGCATCCGCAGCCATAGTTCCCAGACTTTCTGCTGATAAATACAACCAAATTTCACTTCATTCATTTATTCTGCAATGTGCTTTTAATAAATGTCACCATTTACTCATAAAACAACTTTAAAATTAATCACACCTTTGCTAATATGTCTTTGAATCAGACTGGCTAGAGGCTCCCAAGAAATCTTACCTGATATTTAAATCTCAGATGTGGCCATCCTGTGTAATTTGGAACTGGTTAGTTGGAGGAATGCTGATTTTAAATACAATTTATTTATACTTGCTTTAGTCCAGAAAAGAGTTTAAGAAGATATATAATGAAAGACATATGCCATATAGCAAGGTAAGATTAAATTTTAAAAAGAGAAGAAAAAAAGGAGAAATAAAGAAAATAAGAAAATGCAAAAGCTTACCTTAGTTGATACTCTTTAAAACTTTTTTGCATGTAATATAATGATTGCTGAATTCTCCATGTGATCTTCTGCAAACTCTATGTTGCTCCATTTCAAAGATGTATAAATTTAATAAGGAGAAAGAAAATAAGGAAGTCAGCTTGAACTTAACACAAAATAAATACCATTAACCTTTGTGGAGGGTTCACAGATTGGCTCCAAGCTTTGCAGAAGAATGGCATATATTCAGTTCCATAATTCTTGGTGTCTTAAGATAAAAGCAACCAGTTTCTCAAGGAGAGTAATGACTCTTCCTGCTTCTGAGACCAGAGCGAAATTTATTCTGCAGACCCTCATAAAAGACCCTCCTAAATGCACTGAATGACATCTTCAATAACATTCTTGTGGTAAATGTGAGTTTCATGGCATTGTTTTCATAAGGAAATGGATAAATAAGCCTTAAATATCTGTACATACTGTAATAATAGCATTTCTTTTTTTTATTCTAAACTTCTTTTAGCATTGAGAATAAATAAACAAGTAGTTTAGATTAAGTTTGCAAGGGGTTGAAAATAATGTCCATGAATGGCCCTTAATTTCTCGAAATGCTGTTTACTAAGATGGACACTTAAGCAAAGAAAGGTGAAGTGATGTAACAATATATTTATTTAGTGGGACTAATTCTAAAGGAGAGGTGGTCATGATGTAGAGGGGTGTGCAAGGGAGGAAATTTACTTCTTTAAGTTTCTACTATTAGTGCATGGGAAAGTCATGGCTCTGGAATAGAAAGCACAGAAAAATGCCCTATGCATTGCTTGGGGCCAACTACATTTCCCTCATAGAAGAGTTTCTGAATCAGAAAAAAAAAAACCCACAAATTTTCATATACATTTTCCGGGTCAGGGACTCCTTAAAGATTAAAGTAACAACTATGTACCCTCTCATTGTGAGAAAGCACTCACATTCTAATGAAGCAATCCTCAGATCTCATCCCATCCTGGTTTCAGAAAAATGTTAATAATGAAGTTCTATAGCAAGGGAAAAAAAATCCCAGGAATTATTATTTTCTTGATTTGCCAATCTGCAAGATGAGAAGAGAGCTACAAATAAGAGGTGCCCACATGTGGAAAGTATTTTATCTAAAGAAAACAGCAAAAGTGACGTTACTAGTTTTAGAGTTGAGATGGTGATGGATATGCTGTGGTGGCATTGGGTCTGGTAAAGATATTGCAAATATAATCAATGGCAACCAGTAGAGAATGGCTCAAGGCATCCTTAGCAATGACCATGACATTGGTAGAACATAAAGAGACAGAACTGACCTCCACTGGCCACCCTAAGCCATTGCCTTTGTGCAGCAATGCCAAGAATTTAAGTATTAGGAAGCACAGAGAAGAAAGGGCAAGGAATGGAGAAATGAGATTTCACAGTTGGGAGTGAAGAGTGGATTATCTGGGCCCTTGTGATATGCAAATAGAGAAGAAGGTGAGAAGAATGGACATTGTACTAGGATAGTTAAATGAAGTAGAAATGCAAATCTTTTGGCCCACATCAATTTGATGCATCTTACTAGGCTAGCACAATAGGTTTTAAAAATTAGTTTTCATTATGTGACATTCATGTTATATAAATGTCTACATTTCTGGCTTCCTAAAAAAAAAAAAAAAATCAGAAGATCTGGCAATGCCAGACTCTGACATTTTTTGTGCAATGATCATTCCCTCACAGCACCAAACCCTGTTGTTTTTCCAACATAGAGGCCAAGTCATCTTCATCTTTGAACAGTGTTTCTTTCTAGTATCCAGGCTACTTGCTTTGTTCATTTATATCACATGCTTCACCCCTGTAGCTATTTGAGTTTATAACCCACCTCTGGACTAATGTTATATTTTTTTAATCATCTAATGTGGCAGCCATGTGGATATACCACACAGACCTCCAACTCTAGGGATCTCAATTGACCAAAGGCATCAACTGCTGCATTACTCTTTGTTGGACCTCGACTAATATAAGTGGCTCAAGAAGGAGGGTGATCTGAGAACAGGCAGTAAGATGGGGATTAGGGCTCACTCTCTCAGCACCCAACAGGGGAAAAGAATGTCATTCTTCTGGATAAATGAGAAAAGGATAGTGCTTAGCACGAAGTAGTGGCACAATTGCTAAGAATTTTACCTGTAATGACTTGAAAGAAAAACATCAACAAAAAAGAAAGCCCCAATGGCAGATGACTGATGCAGGCATTAGAAAAATATGAGAGAAAATGCCTACAAAAACAGTGCAGTTCTCTTGGTACTGTTAAATTGTATTGATGTCCTGTAGAAAGATAGTGAGAGATTGAGGGCTATTAACAAGTGCTTAATGGCTAAGTGGGAGAGCTAGAGAGCCTTGGTGATTGAGATCCTCATGACCTGCAGTGGAAGGATGGACACAGTGAAGCAGCAGGCTGATGACCTAATTGTTGAAGTCACAGAGCTTCAGAGATATTTGAATGCTCATCAAGGTTTCTGTAATACAAATATTAGGACCCCGGTAGAAAAAACCTAAGCTGCTAAATATGGCTTGGAAAAATCTGGATGGAGACACCTGACCTGCTCAGGCTCTTCGGTCTAGCAGAGTGCTGTATCCACAATAGAAAAGATACACAAGTCCTTCCATTAAGGAGTGGAAGCAGCAGTGACCCCACTTATCAATGCTGCCAAAGACTCACTGGAGGATTTTGTACTTCCTGGTCCCATCACTCTGGGCTCTTCAGTGCTGGAGGTTCCAGTGCCCAAAGGGGGAACATTCTTGTCAGGAGACACCACAAGAGGCTTTGTGAACTCTAAGTTACAGCTGCTGCCAGACTTTGGGCTTCCTGTGTTAAGGGACCAGCTGGGAAGAAGAGGAGTTCACTATCCTGACAGGGGCAATGACCCCCATCATCAGGAGATAAGGTTGCTTTTGTACAACAAGGACAGGGAATAATATGTGTGAAAATCAGGTGTTCCACATGAACATCTTCTGGTGCACCATCGCCTTATTGTTATGGTAAGCAAGCATATACTATAAGGTTGCTTTTGTACAACAAGGACAGGGAATAATATGTGTGAAAATCAGGTGTTCCACACGAACATCTTCTGGTGCACCATCGCCTTATTGTTATGGTAAGCAAGCATATACCGCAATCCTAAACTAAAAAGGGTCTGAATATCAAAAGGCTCAAAACCTTTGACATGATGATT
>NW_007728755.1:11538-14576 GCF_000696425.1 Galeopterus variegatus | reverse complement strand
CTTTCACTTCCTCTTCCTGTACATCTACAATACAGGTGTTTGAACACTTAAGAGTATTAGAAAGATTTCACAGGTTTTCTTCTTTTTTAAAATTATTCTTTCTTTTTTTGGTCTAACTATGTTAATTCAAAAAGCCCATCTTCTACTTCGGAGATTCTTTCTTCTGCTTGTTCTAGGCTGCTGTTTATGCTCTTGGTCAGCTAAGATATGGAACCAACCTAAATGTCCATCAACGGATGACTGAATAAGAAGAATGTGGTATATATATATACACAATGGAATACTACTCAACCATAAAAAAGAATGAAATTCTGCCATTCTCAGCAGCCTGGATGAGCTTGGAGAAAAAAGCATATTAAGTGAAATAAGCCAGGCACAGAAAGAGAAATACCACATGCCCTCACACATAAGTGGGAGCTGAGAAACAAAGACAGACCATAATAAAATGTTGAACTTGCAGAAGGGGAGAACAGACCTATAGTTACTAGAGGTAGGAAAGGAGGAGGGGGAGGGGGTAAGGAGTAATTGGATAATGGATACAAAAAGTAATTATGATTTGTAATGATGAATATGCTAATAATATTGAGTTGATCATCACATACTGTACACAAATATTGACAGTCAACTCTGTACCCCATATATATGTACAAATAATAAAAATTAAAAAGTGTAAAAAAGAAACAATTTAGAAACTTCAATATAAAACTTATGAATAAAACAATGATATATCAGAAAAAAAAAGACTCAAAACCTCCACTGACTGGAGGAAAAGCAAGTGGCCTATACATCACAGTGGAACTAATCTCAAGCCACACCCTAACCCTAACCCCATACCCGTCTGGCCTTATTCTGATTGTTGCACTTAGTAAGCATTTGCCCTGCATCTGAAACGATATTGTTTTTTTAGCTCTTTTTGTCTTTATTCTATTATCACCTTCTTAGTCGTAGCTTCCTTAACCACCCTATTTAAAACACCATTGCTTCCCAATTATATATAATTTATTCCTGCTTTATTTTTTTCCCGCCACTCATCATCACCTAATGTACAACATAATTCACTTATTTATTTGTTTATTATTTCTCCCCTCACTCAAATGTAAGCTTCAAAAAAGACTGGGATTCCTGTCTGTTTATACATTTCTGTATCTCCATCCACTAGAAGAGTGCTTGGAACACGGTGGAAGATCTTATTGAGTGAATTAATGAATGGGTATCATTATAGGCAGAATTTGTTACAGTGTAGGTGAAGATTGAATTGAAAAAGTTACAGTGTAAATGGATACTGAGACAAAATCTCATCAGCATCAACACAACTAACATTTACTGAATGCTTATGATGTTCTAGAAAATGTATGGTCTGTTTTACATAGGTTATCTTATTTAATCTTTTCAATTCTGTAACATGGGTTTTAGTATTATTCCCATTTTCTTTGTGGCTTAGAAAGGTTAAGTATCTTAATTAAAATAGAGAGAATAATTGGCAAAATTGTTATTCAAACCTGATGTGATACCGAAGCCTGAATTCATAACCTGAACTCTCTGGTGAACACAGAAGTCAGAAAGCAGTTTTAGAACTTTCTAGGACACCAAAAAAAATGGAAAAGGACAGAGAAATATTAAAATAATTCAACGATAAGAAATGCAAACATTTCTTAGTAAAAAAGTGTGGTTTAATAAAAACTTAGGTAATGTTTTTAAAGATATTAGAAAAAAATACCAAAATCTGAAAAAAGAAAGCTTCAAACTATACCTTATATATGTAATTGCCTTTATTCAAAAAATAAATGATAACTATATGCCTCTTCCATCAGTTTTTGAAATCAATTTTAAGGGAAGTCTAATTAAGAGAATATTGCAATAATATAGCAGAATCATCACAAAGATAGGCACTACCAATATTATAAGTTCAGTAAAGAAAAACAGAGATTTTATGGAGACATAAGTAAAAATATATGTTTTAGAACACTGAACTTTGAATTTTCAAATCACTAGCTCTAGCCCAAGCTATTAAAACGCACACACAATACACATGTACAAACTAATTAAAAGTTTACTGTATTTTTTTTTTCATTTTGTCATATGAAGTCTAATTGAGACCCAGGTGCAGGATGTCATAGAAAATTCTATTTCAGAAGCAGACAGCTAAACAGTCTCAGTTGCTTAAAATACATTCAAATATCAAGGACAGTTATTCTGTTGCTTGAATGAAAAGTAGGTGAAAGCTCTACAGAAAAGCTGCAAATCATAAGAGAACCATAGATATGGAAGGCACTTATGTCAAGGCTAAGAAACAATGGTAAATACTCATATGTGAATTGTATGTAGAACCATTTAGGTTAATAAAAATAGAGGAAGAATTTCCTTTTAGAATTTCCTTTTAAAATTTCCAGTGCATTTGTTGTTTTTAATCTATATTTTCACATTTGTTGAAAAGTATTTTCACTACCTGAAAAGTTGCAGGAAAACTTTAACATGCTTTGAAATGCACATATTAGAATTTTAATTTTACCACACTGTTAGCTTCTTCATTCATTTATTTCTACAAACAAACCCACTAACATTAATAGAAAACCTCTCACATGCCAGGTATTGTTAGATTTTGATGCAGAAATAAAAAAGAATTTTACACTGCAAATTGCAATACAATATAACCGGTATGGATATAGATAAAACCAGAGTCCTGGATGAAAAACAGCTCATTTTAAAATAAGGATTTACAGACTATGTAAATTTTGGGAAGTGAGGGATGTTAGAGGATAGATGTTGGTCTGGAAGAGTCTTGAGGCACTGAAAAGTCACAGTGAGACAGACAGTATGGCCAGAACACAGGCTGCTGAAATGAAGGTGGTGAAGAGAGGTAGAAGACAGTATTGGAAAGTGAGGTGTTTGCATCAAGTAGCAAAGGGAAGCCAAAGGACATTTTAAACAGAAAAATTAAACATTATGTAGTTAGCTTGGATATTAAGTTCAGTATAGCGGTGTGCAGGATGTACTGGAGTTACTGGGGAGAGAAAGCAGAGAAACTACATGCTGCAGGT
>NW_007728755.1:9218-11375 GCF_000696425.1 Galeopterus variegatus | reverse complement strand
GGCTGCTGAAATGAAGGTGGTGAAGAGAGGTAGAAGACAGTATTGGAAAGTGAGGTGTTTGCATCAAGTAGCAAAGGGAAGCCAAAGGACATTTTAAACAGAAAAATTAAACATTATGTAGTTAGCTTGGATATTAAGTTCAGTATAGCGGTGTGCAGGATGTACTGGAGTTACTGGGGAGAGAAAGCAGAGAAACTACATGCTGCAGGTAACAGAAAATGAAGAGCAGGTCTAAACCAAGTTGTGCAAACTAGTCTAAACCAAGGCATGACCTGTTTGGATTGTGTGTCATAAGCAGCAGGGAAATTAGGCAGGTGCCATGCATGACATTCACAAACATATTTATTACCACATATCCTCTCTTTGCCCATTTATGTTAACCGTACAATTTCTTCAGGCATTTAAGTTTGTGAGCTCTGTTCTAAATTTAGGAATGGCAGAATAGTTGAGAGGAGAGGTCACAAGTCTTTCCTTTGCTGTCTCGGGTAAAGCTGATTTTCCTACAATAGCATATTTATGATGCTTTCTTCCATGATTAATGAACTTATTAATGTTTTCCATAGATTGGATATTAATTTTTTAGCAATATTAGAATTATGAATGTCTGTGACTATAAGGCCATTTTTAATCATAAGGGTTTTAGTGGATATTGCTAGTTTCAGTATTATTTATTTCTTGGAGATTATCGATATTTTATTATATACTATGCATTTGATTCCAGGTTCATTATTGATGTCTTCTGATCCTACACAAACTATTTAGCATTCAACTTTAAAGTCACATTCTCTGGCAAACAATTACAAGAAGAAACATAGACAGGTGTATCACAATCGGTGGGCCAATTTCAGGCCAATCAGTGAAATCCAAATGAGAAAAATCAGTCCATGCTTTGAAGAAAACAATAGAAATCTTGATACAAGTTTATTTTATGATCACTACTTTGTCCTTCACAGTGAGAAATAGTTGAGAACTGTGGAGGTAATGATTAAAGGCACAAAATTCCATTCATTATGCATGCTTTTTATAGAGATATTGATTTTGATAGAAAAATTTCACAGTGTATTTTGAAACCAAAATCTTCCCCAAATAGCTTATTCTATCATTTCAAGACATAGAGTGGAGTGAAACAAATGCTATAATTCTGTGTGTGATCTCTAAACTGACAAAACAATTACCCAGTTATTTTCTGCTGTGAGATCCTCTGTAATTGCAACTGGAAAAAAAAAGTTTTTTTGGTTTTCATTTATTTATTTATTTTCACTCTATTGGAAGAGAAAGTGAATCCACATTTCTCTTAATATTATGACCTTTAGCAAATATTTATTTTGACAGTATTGATAAGGAGAGAATTAAGGTGTTTTAGAAAAAACAATATTATCTTTTCACCAAACACAGATGAAAATATTATTTCAACCTAAATTAAGTTGCTAATTGTATATACTATTTGTTGAAATTGCAAAATCCTTGATGTAAAGGAAACATAAAAAATATAACTTGAAAGGAAAGAATGAGGTAATTGGAAGCTAAGACACAATTTAGCTCAGTATAACAGAACTGTGGCATAATTAAATGCTTTTAAAACAGGGTTAATTAATCAGGTTGACTTCTTACAGTTAAAAAATAAGTATTTATTCATTGGGTCATTAATATACAACCAGTTTATACAACTTGTACATAAACCTTGATTACATAGTGATTCTTTCCCTGTTAACTGAATAACTGATTAAACATCCACTTCATTTTATATAGATAGGTCTAAAATAACCAAAATCTACCATTTTAACTCTGGAAAGGAGTTGTGATTTTACAATTGAAGAAACTGACATGTAATCTCCTGAATGTTAATATTTACTTGCTGTGGCTTTCTCTGTGGCTAGCACTTAACATGTTCTAACTCACTTAAGCTTCACACCAATTTCTGATCTATTACCATTACTAGCCCACTTTACATAGCAGAAAACTGAGGTTCAAAGAACTTAAGAAACCTACTAATGGCTACAAAACTTAGTTAGTCAAGTTTTAACATTAACATTTATTTAACACATATATAGTTTTTGAATACATATATATATATATATATTGAATATATACATAGCTTAACCAAAAAGCCTAAATTCTTAACTATTATAATATACTACCCCACAACTCACAATAAAA
>NW_007728755.1:6510-8948 GCF_000696425.1 Galeopterus variegatus | reverse complement strand
AGTTTTAACATTAACATTTATTTAACACATATATAGTTTTTGAATACATATATATATATATTGAATATATACATAGTTTAACCAAAAAGCCTAAATTCTTAACTATTATAATATACTACCCCACAACTCACAATAAAAAATTATAATCCTAACATTTCTATGGAACAACAAAAGACCCTGAATAGCCAAAACAATCCTGAGCAAAAATATAAAACTGGAGGCATTACTCTACCTGTCTTTAAAGCTTCTGCACAATAAAAGAAATAATCAATAGAGTGAAAGGACATTCTACAGAATGGGAGAAAATATTTGCAAAAAATTCATCTGACAAGGGATTAATATCCAGAATATACAAAGAGCTCAGACAACTTTACAGCAAAAAACCAAATAATCCAGTTAAAAAATGGGCAAAGGAGCTGAATAAAGATTTCTCAAAGGAAGACATACAAACGGCCAACAGGTAAATGAAAAAATGCTCAACATCACTAATCATCAGGGAAATGCAAATCAAAACCACTCTGAGATATCACCTCACTCCAATCACACTGGCTATCCTAAAAAAGAGAATAAAAAATGCTGGCGAGGATGTGGAGAGAGAGGAACCCTCCTGCACTGTTGGTGGGACTGTAAATTAGTACGGCCATTATGGAGAACAGTTTGGAGTTTCCTTAAACAACTATGGATAGAATTTCCATATGATCTAGCAATCACACTCCTGGAGATATCCAGAGGATTGGAAAACATCAGGTCAAAGACATACCTGCACTGCCATGTTTATTGACATTCTGTTTACAATAGCTAGGCAATGGAACCAACCTAAATGTCCATCAATGGATGACTGGATAAGGAAATAGTGGTATATATACACAAGAGAATACTACTCAGCCATAGAAACGAATAAAATTCTACCATTTGCAACAACATGGATGAACCTGGTGAAAATTATCCTAAGTAAAACAATCTAGGTACAGAAAGAGAAATTCTGCATGTTCTCACTCATAACTGGAAGCTGAATCCATAAATAAATGAACAATAAAGAGAGACAGAGAGAAAGAGAGAAACAACAATTGCAGTAATACATTGAACTTTTAGAAAACTAGATGTGGAAAAGGGGAGGGGAGGGGAGGGGGAGAGGGACAGGCAGCTAATGAGGAATTGGCCAGTGGACACAAAGAATGATTGCATAGTGTAATGATGAATAAGATAATTACACTATCTAACCACCACACATTCTATGCAATTACTGAAAATCAACATTGTACCCCACATGTATGTATAATAAAAAATTAAAAAATAAAAACATAATAAGGAAGAAAACATGATAATCTCAATTAATTAAAAGGAATTATTCTTTAAATTATTATACAAAGCTATAATAACTAAAACAGCATGGTACTGGCATAAAAACAGACACTTGGACCTAGGGAACAGAATACAGAAACAGAAATCAACCCACAACTTACAGCCAACTGATCTTTGAAAAAGGCACCAAGAACATACATTGAGGAAAAGACCGTCTCTTCAATAAATGGTGCTGTGGAAACTGGACATCCGAATGTAAAATAATGATACTAGAGCTGTACATCTTGCCATATACCAAAATCAATTCAAGATGGATTAAATACTTACATTTAAGACCTGAAACTATAAAACTCCTAAAACAAAACATAGGCGAAACACTTCAAGAAGTAGTAGTGGACAAAGACTTTATAAATAAGACCCCCAAATCACAGGCAACAAAAGGGAAAATAAACAAATGGGATTGTATCAAATTTAAAAGTTTATACACAGCAAAAGAAACAATTAACAGAGTGAAAAGACAGCCTACAGAATGTGATAAAATATTTGCAAACTATGCATCTGACAAGGAATTAATATCTAGACTATACAAGGAACTCAAACAACTTAACAGTAAAAAAAACAAGCAACCCAATTAAAAAATTGGCAAAGAAGCTGAATTGGCATTTCTCAGAGAAGATATACAAATGGCCAACAGACATATGAAAAATGCTCAACATAAGTAAAGATCAGGGAAATGCAAAAAAACAAGAATTCTGCAGTATGAGAAAATATTTAAAATGTTATCAACATTTGAAATCTCTGCCACAGAATTTTTCAAGTGTTTATCAATATATACTGCTGAAATGATTTGTGAATAAGTGATAAAGTTGTTACTTAAAATTGGTTAATATTCATCCATTTGTTTAGTGATCCTATGAACTAATGAATTAATTGGAAGTTATGATTTTATTTTTCATGGATCTCTCTCTTATGTATCATGCCAGGTTCATTTTTAAAAAGCAAGTTCATTTCTAGTTTTATTCTACTTAATTTTTTTTTAAAAAATTGTAACAGTTTTATTGAGATATACTTGACAAACAAAAGAAAAAAAAACTGTACATGTTTAATGTATACAATTTAATGAATTTGGACCTATG
>NW_007728755.1:4954-6492 GCF_000696425.1 Galeopterus variegatus | reverse complement strand
AACAAAAGAAAAAAAAACTGTACATGTTTAATGTATACAATTTAATGAATTTGGACCTATGTGTGTACCGATAATATCACTCATTAATCAAGGTATTAAACATATCTATCACTTCCAAGAGTGTGTGTCTCTTTGTGGATTTGTTCAGGGGTTTTTGTTTTGTTTTTGTTTTTGTTTGTGTGCGTGTGTGTATTTTGTGATAAGAACACTTAATATGAAATCTACCTTCCTAAGAAATGTTTAAGTGCACAATATCATATTTTTTACTACAGGTACTATGTTATATGGCAGATCTCCAGAATTTATTTACCTGGCATGACTGAAATTTTATACTCATTAAGCAACAACTTCCATTTCATCCTCCCTCCAGCCTTTAGAAACAGCCAGTCTATTCTTTGCTTCCATGAGTTTGATCATTTTGGATAGCTCCTATAAGTGGAATCATGCAGAATTTGTCCTTCTATGACTTGCTTATTTAACTTAGCATAATGTCCTCCAGGTTCATTCATGCTGTTCCAAATAGTGAGATTTTCTTCTTTTTTAAGTCTGGATAATGCTCCATTGCATGTATGTATGTGTGTGTGTGTGTGTATACATACCTACATACATACATACATACACACACACACACACATACTACATTTTCTTTATGCATTCATCTAGGTGGATATTTGGGTTGTTTTTGTATCTTAGCTATTGTGAGTAAAACTTTAATGGACTGGGAGTGTAGCTATCTCTTCAAGATTCTGATTCCATTTCTTTGAGATACCTACCCCCATACTGTTTTCCATAGTGGCTGCACCATTCTACATTTCCACCAATGTTGTACATGGGTTCCAGTTTCTTATTGTTTTTATTATGCGCTCAACCAAAATTTTTGCTGCTTATTTATGCCTTCTTATTTTTAATTTAACTCACCAGTTACGCAGATGCAAGATACAAAAATTTTATTAATGAGGCAATATCTGCCACAGATATTTGTTATTTGATCTGCTGGGTTATATGTTCCAAGAGGCAGGATACGGTCACCAAAGCATCTACCCTCCACAGAACCCTCTCCAGCTGGATGGACCCAGCTCAGATCTTATGCATTGCTCAGTGAATGGGTCAGAGCAGCACGCTGAAGTGTGGCATGTATTACCTCCGCAATCCAAAGAGGCTCAACACGTGCCGTGCTTCTTTTTCCTTGGATGATTTTCATAGGGTGTAGAAATTTGTCTTTTACTTCAGAAAGAGGACCCTAACATGCCCCCAGACTTCTCAGCCCCTAGGATAAGTCAGATATGTCAGTCTTCTAAATTTTATGGATAAATTTTTCTCTCATTCTCTGGCACTCGTATGTTTTACTAATCATTTGGGTTCTCCATATTTTCTGCTTACAAGATCCAGTGAATCTGGGATGGAGAGAAAAGATAGGAAGCCAGCCTATTCTATCCGCTGTTCTCATAGAGACAAAATAAAAATAAAAGGGGGGGGCCGGGAAGCGCAGCGGCGCTCCCGTCCGAGGGTTCGGATCCCACATACAGACCGGCTCCCGC
>NW_007728755.1:3352-4559 GCF_000696425.1 Galeopterus variegatus | reverse complement strand
GCTTACAAGATCCAGTGAATCTGGGATGGAGAGAAAAGATAGGAAGCCAGCCTATTCTATCCGCTGTTCTCATAGAGACAAAATAAAAATAAAAGGGGGGGGCCGGGAAGCGCAGCGGCGCTCCCGTCCGAGGGTTCGGATCCCACATACAGACCGGCTCCCGCTCACTGGCTGAGCGAGGCGCGCGAACGAAAGTTAGATTTAAGGAAGAACTTTCCTTAGGGAAGAGACAGAGTGTAGAGAGGTTAAGACCATATGCTGAGGAGTCAGACTGCTTGGTTTTGCTTTAAAAATTTAAAAAAAAATAAAAAAAATAAAAGGGGGAATGTCATGGTATTGACTTTATTACAACAGGAAGAAATCAGTAATTGATTTGGTTTCTTACTTTAATTGGCTTTCTAAGCAAACCAGGATGAATATTGTTCAGCTGCCAGAAAAATAACTTCAGTATTGGTGAACTGGCTCTACTGAAGGATTGTACTTTCTTGTTGACAATGGGAATCAATAGCTAATTTATGTCTTTCAGACCTATGATAGGATGAAAGAACCAATGGTACAACTGATGGGTGAATTCTGATCTGAACTACATTTATATTTAAATATCAGGTAATTTTTACATGTGCGACAATACTCCCCAGTAAGTTTTCCCCAATTATTTCCCTGAAGCAATATAGCACAAATTAGTAGAATTTGGTGGGAACTTTAATTAAATATATGAAATGAAATATGTTTTCCTTTCCTTTCTTTCTCTCTTTCTCTTGCTTTCTTCCTTTTTTTCTTTTTTTGGTGTTGGAAGTTTTTTTAGTTCAAATTGATACGCAGCCCATAGTTGCCAGACTAATATTTCATGGTGGCATTTTGACTCTAGAAATATGGTTATAATTTTGATCACATTTTCATTATATATGCAGTCTAACAATAAGCTAATACCCTAATCATTCATAAATTTGGTTCTTAAAAACAATTTCAAAAAGGTGCTCTAAAATGCTTTATTTTATGTTTTACAATTTTTTGTATTAAAAAAATTTAAACATTTAAGGGCAAGTGAGCAGATGTGATAGAGTGAGGGGGAGGGGGAGAGGAAGAAGGGAAGAGGAATGGGTACAGGGACACGAAAATCAAATACAATGTATACTGAGAAGTTAAAATATAAAGAATAATAAAAATAAAATAAAGTAAAAAATTTAAACATTTACTTGTACACATT
>NW_007728755.1:0-1667 GCF_000696425.1 Galeopterus variegatus | reverse complement strand
TTGTAATCAGGTGACCCACAAGGATTCACTAGAAGACTATTTTTTATACATGATTTTCTTAATATATATAAAATGTAAAAAATAATGAAACTGAGTGAATTATAGTTCAGTTTCATCAAGCTAACTATTTTATGGTTCATGAACTTCAGTTTGAAAATAATTTCAAAAAGGTGCTCAAATACATTCTAAATATGATACCATCATTTACATAAATACATAGGAAATGATTTATAATTTTATAAATTATGATCCAATAAAAACTAAGAATCTTAGAGAATTTTTCAGGTAGGTAAGTATACTTCTATTAACTACAAGCAAAGGTAACTATAAACCTTATATCGTTTTTGTAAACCAAGCATTGCAAAAAGCACATCCAATATATGTAGAATATAATCCATAAAGAAAGTCAGAAAACAAAGTTAATAAACTTTTCAATAATATACCATTAATATTATGCAGGAATTGCCCATTCTGTTATTTCAGCATTTCCACTTTTAGTTTGTGAGTTAGCAGGACTCTATTTTGAACTGACCAAAGATATCTTTGAATTATATATAGAATAAGCAGACATATGACTTAAATGAGATATTTTCTATCTATAGAATAATATATGCCATTTATAGTAATTCTTAACACACTTCCTTTTTATATTTAACAAAATTCTTCAACAAATATACAGGAATCTAGAACACATTATAGTATATAGAAAAAGGACATGTGAGCAAAAAAATAACAATTGAAATAAAATATGTTTATGGTATCTTGACAAATATGTTGCCAAATTTGCAACATCATGCTTACCAATTATTTTAGGGGATAATAATTAATTTTTAATATGAAATCTAAGTGTAAAACAGTTTTTTTAAAATGAAAAAGCTGTGTACAATTTAAGAAAAATAGAGAGTAAAAATATGTAATTGTGTGGCTAAATTTGGGACAGATCATACCCTACTGTACATGTAATTAATTTGAAATAATGATTTTAAAGCTATTTTAAACCTGATGAGCGCAGGGACTAGGTCCATTTTGCTCACTTCTATATACCTAGTGTCCCATAGTGTACGCGACATCTTGTGGGACTTAAATAGATATAAACTTCTGATGTTAATATCACATTTTAAAAAATAACAATATAAAAAACAAAAGATAATTCCAGATAAACAAATAAAACTGAGAGAAATCACTACCAATAATCTTTTACTTCAGTAATTTCCAAGGGATGAACTTCAGGAAGAAGAAAAATAGACTAAGTGCAATTTAGAAAGCATAGTGGTAAATATAATCTGAACATTCTGCATAAAATAATAATCATAATATCTAATTTGAAGAGTTAAAACAGAATTAAATGAGAAAATAAGTCTGGAAAGTCAAAATCAGAGTTAAAGCACTCTAAAATCCTTTTGTTGTTTGGGGGGAGGAAAATGATGTCGATTAAATTAACCTTTCTGAAGTTAAGTATACATGTTAAAAATTATAGTTAACTTCAAGAAAATGAAAGTAGAATAGATGCTTTTAATACAGTAGAAGGAAATTGAAGAGGAAACCCCCAATGAAAGTTGGTATTTAAAGCCACGGGACTTGCTGTGGTTTCCAGTGGAATGTGTGTAGATAGAAAAGAGACGAGGATTAGGGCTGAACTCTGTAATATTAAAAGTTAAAAAAAAAAA
>NW_007728754.1:243725-282729 GCF_000696425.1 Galeopterus variegatus | reverse complement strand
CAGCTCTGGGAGTTCTCCCTGATCATTGAGTTCTGGCCCTGGCAGCTGGATCCTGTCCTGCAGGCCCAACAGGATGTGTGAGATCTGTAAGTCTTTGCCTTGCTATCCGGGCATTTCCCCTGTCTGTGTGCACACGATGGGGCCTCCAGAGGGTGGTCTTTTTTTCCGAGACTCCTCCTCCTTTGCCGGACCCCTCCCCTCTCTGTGCACTCAGTACAGGGCTGGGGCGTGTCTTCTGCAATCCTCGTCTCTCAGCCCCGCCCGGCCCTGAAGGGGTCTCAGGCCTCTGCCAGGGACACTGTGGGCGTTCCTGTGGCCCTGGTCAAGGTCCTCTCTGGGCCTCCCACCTTCCCCCCCCCTGGTATTGCGGCCCCCCGTGTGGTTGAGTTATCTCCCCCACCAGGGTGCGAGCCCCCTGGGGGAGGATCCCACAGCACACAGTTCCTCTTTGAATCCCCCTGGCATGAGCCGGCTCAGCGCCCTCAGGCCGTCAGCTCTCTGGCAGTTGAGCTTTTGTTGTCCAGTGAAAATATACAGAATAAGAACAGAAAGTGCCAAATGGTGACATATTACTGGGAGTATTCTTCATGCAGATGCTAATTAAGTACTTACTCCCATGGAAAAATTTAGAGACTAAGCAATACCAAGAAGAACAATTTCATTGAGAGAGGAAGAAGCAGCACAATAAAATAGATTTTATAAAAGCAAGTTATTATATAATTTACTCATTCTTCCTTTCAAAAAATATTTATGGTGCCCCTAACATGTATCAGAAATTGCACCTAGCACCTGGAGCTGGAAGAAGCAACAATTAGCATTGCCTTTGCCTTCATAAAACTTGCCATTCAGAGTGGGAGATAAGCAACTGCAGTGCAGTGACGAGCACATGAAGAAGGCCTAAGCTGCAACAGAAGACTCACCCCAGCGCACGTGTGTCAGGAGAGGCGCTGAATGAGCTTCTGTCTGACCTGAAACCTCAAGCTGGAGCAGAAAAGGAACCAGAGAAAGAGGCAGGGGTAGAAGGAAGCATTTCAGGCAGAGGAAAGAGAACATGCCGAGAACGGGAGACAAGAGAATGTTGCTCATTTGAAGAACTGCTGGAAGACGTCTGGTCTGGCCAGAGTACCCAACCCTGGGAGATGAGAGGTGGGAGGTGAGGTGGAAGAGACCAGCAGCTCACTCATGAAGGGCCTGGGAAGCCGTCCTAATGCCTCCCGAGCTTGCATTCTCCCTTCACCATCACATCCAACCATTTGGCCTTTATCATTTATCACTCAGCTGAACCAGCACCTGGTCTCAACCTCAGGCTCTGCCTTCTAACACCCCATCACCTATCCTTGACATGTTCTCTGCTTGGGCTGTGTCCTCACCAACTCCATGTGTTCCCCTGCTAATGCTGAAGAGTAGTGTGGGAAACACTGCTAGGGTTTTATTAACTTGAACCACTGCAGGGGCTGGCCAGCTCCCTCAGAGGCTTACCTGTGGCAGAGCTGTGTTTGGAACCATGCCCCGGGACCTCCTCAGCCCTCCTGAGATGCCCTCCTGGTTCCACTGCACCACCAACCCTCTCTCTCCTAGTAGCAAACCCACCACCCACTGTCCTCCACTGGATATAGCATTAAAGAGTAGAGTGGTGCAGGGCAGAGTTTCTATTTTAAACCAGACAAGGCTGAATCTTAATACCAGCTCTGCCACCCACTGGTGATGTGGCTGTGGGTGTCTAACTTAATCTCTTTGAGTCTCAGTTTCCTCACTTGCAAAATCAGGGCACTGCTTACCCAAGGACTGAGCATTTTAAATGAGTGAGCTATGCAAAGCGCCTGGCAAGTGGTGGGTAATCAGTTAATGTGGGTCTGTTTCCATTGTGTCCTCTACTAAGCACATGACAAAGAGTTTCCCTTTTATGCCTCAGTTTCTGCCTGGGCTATCCATTCAATGTACTCATTTTCTGGGACTCGGATCCCTAAATTACCCATCCTTTAAATTTTGCTCCTCATTGTGTCTTGTTGCCCTTTAACCACACATACAAGCCTGTCCGTTCTTGAAAATATCTCAGTCTGATGCTCTCTTCTCTCTCTTTGTCGGTTTCTCTCTCCTCTCTGTCTCCATCTGTCTCTCTCTCTCTCCCCCTTCTCTGTCTCTCTCTGTCTTCTCTCTTGTCACCCTGCCCCTCTCTCACATTGTCCAGCTTCTCAGATGAATTTTCCATACCCACTATCTCTACTTCCTCACCACCCTCTCTCCTCCCTGCCTGCCGTCAGGTGTTTGCTCTCATTCCTGTTCTGAAACCTCTCTCTAGTAAGTCACAAGAACTTGTTCACTGCCAAAACTGATGGCTTTTCTTCCTGATGGCTTTTCCTCTTGGCAGTGTGTGTGTGTGTGTGTGTGTGTGTGTGTGTGTGTGTGTGTGTGTGTGTAAAAACAAGATATGCCTTGGCATAAAGACAAATCAGCGGAACAAAATCTTTGGTTTGGTTTAATTCCTTGCTAAGTAATTATTGCCTACTCTGAGGATATGTAAATGTTTCATGACCAGTATGAACTGATTCAGAGATTTGGGGGCTGCCTGTAAGAAAATGGTCCAATCCTGGATAGGAGGATTGATAAAAAATTCTACAAATGAGTAATAATTACAGAGTGTGAATCAAAACCAACCAAAAAAGGCAAAACAAAAATTACAAAGTGAAATAAAATTTGCCTTGGATGCATGATTTAGGAAAGAACATGAAAGAGATGGTGGATTTAAAAGTTGAAGTTGAACATCACTCAGCATACAGAAATACAAATCAAACCACTTTGAGATACCATCTCACCCCAGTTAGGATGGCTAATATCCAAAAGACTGAGAGTGATAAATGTTGACAAGGATGCGGAGAAAAAGGAACTCTCATACACTGTTGGTGGGACTGCAAAATGGTGCAGCCTTTCTGGAAAATGGTATGGAGTTTCCTCAAACAATTACAGATAGATCTACCATATGACCCAGCGATCCCACTGTTGGGAATATACCCAGAGGAATGGAAATCATCATGCCGAAGGGATACCTGTACTCTAATGTTTATTGCAGCTCTATTTACAACAGCTAAGAGTTGGGACCAGCCTAAATGCCCATCATCAGATGACTGGATAAGGAAACTGTCGTACATCTACACAATGGAATAGTGCTATAAAAAAAAAATGAAATACTACCATTCGCAGCAACATGGATGGACTTAGAGAAAATTATATTAAGTGAAATAAGCCAAGCACAGAAAGAGAAATACCACATCTTCTCACTTATTTGTGGGAGCTAAAGTAAATAAACAAATAAATATACAAACAGATAAATGGGAGGTGGGGAGAAGACACAACAATCACAACAACTCCTTGAACTGTTAAGACAAGTGAACAGATATGATGTTGACGTTGGGGAGAAGAGTGATGGAGGGAGGAAAAGGAGGAATTGGTAAAGGGACATGAAAATCAACTACATTGTATATTGATAAATTAAAATAAATAAATAAATAAAAGTTGAAGTTGAAAAAATAGAGGTTCCTGATAAAGAGAGTTCAACTCAGAAATTTCAGATTTTCACCATTACATTCTATACTTATTTTTATATAAACATAGTTGAAGTTAAGTTATTTGCTTTGTGTTTTTTTACCCTTTAACCACACACACAAGCCTCTCCTTTGAAAACCTGCTTCCTGCCTTCACATTCTATTTTATTTGGGAAGCAGATGTAAAAATAGTTCATTGCCACTTGCACAGAGTAGGCTATGGGCTACTTGGGGACAGAGGCCCTCGTGTCCTCTGTGCTTTTAGCAGAGGGGAACCAGATCCCTGCACTGCACTTCATGGCGGCTGAAGGAGGGCTGGGGGTGAGGTGGGGGGTGTGAGAAGAGGAAGGAGCCAGAGGAGGCAGAATGTGGAGGAGACAGATGGCACTGGGTGGGTTCTGAACAGTGAACTAGAGGTAAACTGCTCCTGTCACATCCTGCTGAGCACTTAGGCAATGGCTTCTGAATAAGTTATCACTGCACTCCAAAGTCCTTATTAGCCAGGTAATGTCAGGTGCCGAGGTTTGGGCCTTCCTGCTGATGCCCAGGGGAGTACTTAGTCACAGCTAAGATACTCAGGGTTCCGTTTACCAGACCAGGGGTCTGAAGTGCTGACATTTGAATCTGAGTTGAAGCAGACAGAGGAAGTAGACAGTGAGATCAGAAGAGACTGAAAACCCAAAATCAGGAACCCAGGCAGGGGAGAGAACTTCTAAGCTGCAGTTAGCATCAGAAACGGTCATGTTCAGGCAAACAATGGAATAAAGTAAAAAAAAAAAAAAAAGCAATGACCTGGGGATCTGAAGACCTGGGTTCTAAGACTCCATTGTGGGCCACATGTTTGAACTCAGAACAGTCACTTAGTTTTTAAGCATCAATCTCTTTTTTACCAAGTTCTTAATCTCTCCAAGCCAGAATGTGTTCATCTGTAAAATGGACGAAATAAGAGAAACTTTTTCATTAGAATGTTTTTAAGAAGTTTTTTTATTTATCTTTTTAAAATTTATTTTTAGTTGACATGTAATAATTGTACACATTTATGGCATACAGAGTAACAGTTTTATACTTGTGTACTAGTGTACACAGTGTGATGATCAAATCAGGCCAAGACTTAAATGAGATAAACCATAGAAAATTTCTAGCACATAGCAAACATTCAATAAACTCAATAAGCATTACCTGTTCTTCCTGTTGTCATTCTTATTATCCCCATCTCATAGGGATTCTGTACAGCCCAATCAGATGAGATAATATGTGCAAGTTTGGGCCTGGCGACATTGTGGCATCTCACCTTTCTGGATGCATAGCTTTGCCATTTCATCCCCCTAGTCCCTCTCTTGATGTCTGAGGAAACATTGATCTAAAACCAGATAAGCTGCTAGCAGCCCAAAACTGATGTCACTAGCAGTGAGTTGTCTGCAAATGGAAGGTGATGCTCATTCAAGAGAGAAGAAAGTGACAGAAACACCAAGGGCCATAGGGCTACCTCGGCTGGGACACCAGTAGCATGTCTTTCTAATTGCCCAGTTAAGATCACATCCAGTGTGGCCAAGAGTAATGTTTGCCCATTATAAGTAAAATAAGTACTAATTCATCACACAGAAGAGTAAAGAATGAAGAGTATTATACCTCAAATTTGGCAGTGATTAAATCCAGCTTGTGGGAAACTTTTATTTTTTATACTTTTCTGATTTTTAAATGTTCTGCCATACACAGGTGTTGGTAAGATAATGAGAAACAACAGGTATAGAAGACAAAAATTAAAGACTGAGGTCTCTCAACATTGACTCTGACAACATGAAGAGAAGAGACTTAAGGCCATGGGGATAGAGGGGTGAAGGATTTTGAAGCTGTATTCAAAGTATTTTTCCATTCCTGCATTCCTTCTTTCCGTTTTCAGTCACTTATCTCTCTATTCCAGATCTGTGTCACTAGATTGTCATAAAGCTACCTTGCAATTTATCTCCTCACTTCCAGGCTCTGCTTCAGACAGTTTCTCCCACCCAATAATATTGCATTCTGCTGCAAACACCACCTTTGCCTGTCAACCTCCTCTTCAATCGTTTCTAATGACCTCTGTCACATCAGATTTCACTCTACAGTTGTCTACTATTCAATAGCTTTTCTTAACTATTCCTTTGCTATATTTTCTTCTCCATTCCTATTTCTCACTAAAACTTAACGAGGCCTCTGTGTTTCAGCTAAACCAGTGATTTTCGAAGTGTGGTCCCCAGACCAGCGGTGTCAGCCTCACTTGGCATATTGTTAGAAATATCCATTCTTGGCCCCAATCTAGACCTACTGAATCAGAAATTCTGTGTTTTAACAAACCATCAAGGTGTTTATGATACATATGATTATATTAAAGTTTGAGAAGCTCTGAGCTAAGCTGACCTGCTGGATCTCTTCAAACTTTGTTTGTTTGTTCACACCTGGTTACTTTTATATAGATGATAAGGGGGCTTATAATGTGTCCACCTGGACAGGATGAACTACATTTCCCCACATTTCCTCACCTGTAGGTTTCTGGTTAGGTTGGGCCACAAAAGCTTCTAGTGCAAGATGAGGAGGGTGGAAGTGATGCAGCAGCAATTTTGCAGCTCATACATATTGTCACTGATCTGCTGGCTCACTTCCTGAGTACAGGAGGCAACTGGGTCTGCTACTGTGCCACGTTACCCTGAATCCTCCTTCACCTTCTCTGACCCCTGGGCAAGATGGGCATTTAGCTCTATGACAAAGGGCCCAGCTTCTCCTGCAGATACTCACACCATCCAGGTCAGAGGCAGTGAGAACCACAAGCTAAGTTTGTGGGTCCCAACTTCCACCACAGACCTCTGCCCTCACTCGGCCCCCAATTTCTCCACCACACCATTGCATGCTCATGGAAACTCAGCTCAAACCTGAGTTTAGGAAACCTTCTGGATTAATGCTATTCCAATTCTATTCCTTCTTTTCTAATTCTGTAAGGCATACTGCCCTCTTTTGCATTCTTTCTGGCAATTGATCTCGAGCTGTTTCACATATCCTTGTTATATCTCCACATTAGCTTATGAGTAGCAGCAGGTACAAGCAACATTTGCCCATATTCTATTTAACATGTTTTATAAGGAGCCACCTTCTCTTCTTGGACTTCACATTCTTCCTGGACAGTTTCTTTCACTTCCAATATTTTATATATAAGCTGATGACATTCAAATATTTATCTCCTATATTGATCTCTTTCCTGAACTTCAAGCCACATATCCAATTGCCTACTGGCCATCTCCATATGGATGTCCTCTCAGGTACCTCATTTTTATTCAACATGTCCAAAACTGAACTTGTCATTTAGCCAATCTCAATGTTCTTGCGTTTTTGACCTAAGAAAATTGTACCTCCATACATCCACTTGGCCAAACCCAAGCTATGAAATGCATGTTATTACAGATGCCTCACTCTTCCTTACCCTCTAAACCCAATCCTATTACTAAATCATCCAGATTCTTCCCTTGAGTCTATCAACCCTTTTCCTTGTATCAGGTACAATGCGCATAACGGTTAACACACGGACTGCAGAGACAGGCTCAGGTAGACTTGAATTTTAGTTTTACTGATTATCACTTACTAAGCCTCAGTTTTTTCATCTGTAAGATAGAAAAATAGTAGTATCTACTGCAAATGATTGTTGTGTGTATCAACACAGACAATTCTTTTAAAGCCATATACAGTCCCTGTCACATAGCAAATACTCAATAAATATTAACTGTTATGATTTCTTCTGCTAATACTCTAAGCCAGGTCACTATCTCTTTCCTTGATTATATCTCAGCTTCCTAATTGTTTTTTGCTGCTAAAATTCTTTCTCTGTCTGAATTATAGATGCAGAATCTTGTAAAATGTCATAAGCATTTTCTAAAATTCCACTAATTATTCCTTCAAATACCACATATATTTTAGAATGATATTTTAAGTATAAAAATGTTTCAGATGGGATAAGCCTGATTATAAAATTTATATGGTCTGAATGCCAAGAACTAGTGAATTTGGCATGCACCACCAATTCTGCCTTTTGGAATTTTAAGGCAGAGAGGTACCAATACTTACAGACTTCCAGGAGCATTCCTGAGGATCCCCATAATTCCATAAGGTAGGTATGCAATACTGCTAGTGAGTTATAAAATGGGTCTAATTTTCTGGGGCAGCCTGTGGATGTCTGTGACTTCTCTACTTTTCTCTGTCACTCAGATTGCAATGTCCTAGGATTGCAGTAAAGAGATTCACCTTACCCTTGTGAAGAGATATGCCTTCCCATAGCAATAAATGACTGTGACTGAGACAGACAGACTTAACAGCTGCACAGCAGATGGCCCTCAGTCGTGTTTTAGGTGACTGCTTCGATTGAATCTTATAAAATTGGATGAAATTCTGCCAATTTCCCCTTGCAATTATAGAAGTGCAGAGTGAAGAAATAAAAAGATTTAGTATTCATTAGAGTGAACATCTTCAATAAAGTCTTCACTTTCTATTTCAAAAAAGGTGCATGCTTTCTTATAGCACCAGAGTACTTTATTTGTACCTCTTATGAGCCCTGGCCTGTTTCAGAGTGATTTATATATGTTGCTTGCCTTACCAGCTAGACTGCGAGCGACCTGAAGACAGTCCTATGTCTGATCCATCTTCACATTCCAGCAACTAGCTCAGTGTCTTACCTACAGTTTGTGCTCAGTGAATACTTAATGACAGATGAATAAATGTGCCATTGAAATTTTCATAATTAAATCATACTTTATAATGAAGTGAAGCAAGTCACTGTTTAAAGGTACTCTATGCAAAATCGTTATGTATAATGCCAAATCTCATCATCGTTTGCCATATATTTCATATATTAACTTCACTTAATATAATATAATTCAAAAATGAACAGATTGAGCATCTGGAACCTTCCATTGACTACTAAGGTGCTGAGATACAAAGAAGAATGAGACATAGTCCCTCTGGCAAATTTTATTTTCTGCTTTTTTTACATTGTGATTTACTGACACTCTTCCCCTGGAGTGGCATGGTCCACTGAGGCTAGGTCACGTATAAAGGATTTAGCTTCTGCCTGGCTCTCTCAGTTAGAATATTCCCCCGCTTGGTAGTTAGCCACCATGCTGTGAGGAAGCCCATTCTAGTCCACATGGAGAGTGGAGAGACTGCATTAGAGAGGTCTGTATGAGGAGGATCTGAGGCCTCCAGGGAATGAACAGAATCAATAACCAAAAATGTCAATGAACAAGTCTTTACATCAGGATTTCTCATCTTGGTACAACTGACGTTTTGGGAAGGGTAATTCTTTGTTATATGTGTGTGGGTGGGGGAGGATCCTGTGCATTATAGAACATTTACCAGCATCCCCGGCCTCTACACACTAGATGCCAAAACTACCCCACCCCAAGATGTGACAACCAAAAATGGTTCCAGATATTGACATATATCCCCTGGAAAGAAGGCAAAATCACCCCCAGCTGAGGACTACTACTGCTTTAGATGATTCCAGCACCCAGCCTTTGAGCTGCCTCAGTTAACTTCAAGTGGAAAAGAAGTAAGCTACACCCCGCCCCGAGTCCCACCTGAATTACAGAATTACAAGCAGAGAAGATAGTGTTATTATAAGCCTCTAAGATGGTTTGTTGTAAAATATTAAATAATTAGATGAGTCTATGGACTCAAGGGACAGTTTTTCTCTTCTAGGGTGGGAAGCAACTACATAACCAAATAATCACTTATAAAATCTACTATAAAGTTTTACTTGTGAAGCACACCTTGAATATATGTATGAGTGTGATAGAGATTGTGTGTGTGTACACAGAGGGACAGCACTGGGATATCGAAGTCCTGTTCTGTGGTCATACTGAGCTATCAGAGCGTGTATGTTAACCTAATTTCAGTATATGTGATTATATTGTCTTCCTAATTCATTCATGCACTTTCAACTGGAAGTGGTGAACACCGGATTCATAAATAACTGCACATCATTAAGGTCACCTACAGTAACACAAAGAGTGTTTTCCTGTAAGCTGCATTAGATGACTCAGTCTCAAAGTATTTGGAAAAATTGTGAGATAATGTTCTGACCAGAGCTGTGGCAGGTCATATTTGGTCTGCGTGACACTTATAATTTATCTTCAGATATTAAGGAAAAAATCTGTGTACAAAATGCAGTGCCTCAATATAGAATATATATGCAAAATTCTGAAATTGAGATTTTTTAAACATTTAAAATTAAGATGACATGATAATATGAAGGGTACTTCAAAAAGTGTGTGGAAAAATAGAATTAAAAGAAATACAAATCTTTCCACTAACTTTTTGAAGTGCCCTCGTATGAACACCCAGATTTATTATTTTACATAATTACAATGAGTAATTCAAGCTCGTCAAGGATGGTAGCCAAGTCTAATTTGTAATAATGACAACAGCAACTTATTCACTGCTTACTCTTGGGCCCTGCACAGTGTATGCTGTGCTGTTGGTTCTCACAACAGCCCAGCAACTGCAGTTCAAAAAGCTTAAACATCTTGCCCAAAGAGCTAGAGCAATTTGAAGACAGCTCTCTGACTTCTAAGCCTGTTGTCTTTCCGCAACACCTGCTCCATTTATCTTTGTGTCCTCCCTAGTCAACACAGTACGTAGCACACAGAGAGATATTCAAACAAGTTTGAAGTCATTGATTAAAAATAGCTTTGAGTCACAAATGTAACCGCTCTGTACAGAAAAGAAACAACGTACACTATTGGGTTGATCATTACAATGGTCATTCGAAGTTTGTTGATTGCAACATAACAGATGAGTTCCCAGATAAATGATTATTCTAGATGTTAAGTCAACAGAATCCCTTGACTCTGTGCAGTATGACTGATTGCCTTGAAATCAGCCCTTGAATGGCAAAACCCATCTCCTATGTAAATATAGCCTTAAAAGGGCCTGCCTTACTGTCATTATTTTCCTTTTTATGAAGGCAATGTTGTTTCAGGAAGGGGAAATAGAAGTCAGCATAAGCTCTTTCTTATAAGGAAAGTGATAAACTGGTTGAAAAAGGCAGGCTGGATCTGATGAATCTATGCATAGAATAGACTGAATGTATAAGGCTGATTTTTAAAAATCCCACTTGAATTGTGGATTGTTATTAACACAGGACGTTCCCACAAAAGGTAAAATGAACATATGAATGAATTACTGAATAAGTGATATATAAATAAATAATAAAAATAGTAGCTTCAATTAGTCATAGGCATTGTCAACTGGCACCCAATAATATAATTGCAAAATTAAATTGTCAGGAGAATATGTACATATAGGCCAGTTGCACGCAATGGCTTAATATTTCAAATCGGTTGATGACAACTGCTTGCTTGAATTAACCCTTCTTTTTCCTCCCAATTCCTTCCTTCTTCATCTGGATTGCTATAAACTTTAGATTCAGACTTAAGAATGATGCTCTGTGTGTATGTGTGTGTTTGTATGTGTGTGTGTGTGTGTGTGTGTGTGTGTGTGTGTGTGTGTGTGTGTGTGTGTGTGTGTGTGTGAGAGAGAGAGAGAGAGAGAGAAATGCTAGACTGGAAGAAGTATTTCTACAGATACACTCTCACTTTTTCATAACCTTAGACCCTTTGTGGTAGCTTATGGCCCTAATCACATAGTTTGGAGCTACATAAACCAGAATCTTTTCACCCCATCAAGAAGCAGCAGCTAAACCTCTCCTCTCTTCCTGAAATATAAAAAGGTGAAGAGGAAATACATGCTCAGTAGTTCTCAACGGAAGTGTCACAGCCCTCTTAGGGGGTGTTTGGAAATATGTCGAGGCCTTGAAGTTGCCACACCGACAGGGAGCACCAGTGGAATTTAATAAATGGCAGCCAGGGAAGCAAAATACTCTGCAACACACATCATAGTTTCCAAAAGAATTTTCCTGCTAAAATGACAACATAATTGAAAAATACTAGGCAATTCCCTTTTGAAACTTCACAGGCCACTTGCTCAATATCATCAAGGAAAACTACACTCCAGCCATAATTACATATAGGGAACACGCCAAGCTTTGGCTGAAAAAAATTTTCCTGATCTAAAGCAAAGAAAAATTTTTATGGCAGCTTCTAGCAAGAACCTCTAAACTCTTCTCAGCATTAGGGACAGCACCTCTGAGTCCCTATAGGCTTCAGAAATCTCAGAAGAAACAAACACTAAGATTCTGTGTTATCCAAGCACTATCCCCTACACAGGCAATAAGCTGTTGAGCATGCAGTAGATTAACAAAAGGATACAGGTAGGTTGCAGGATCCAAAGCTCACCTGAAAGTGCTACAAAAATGTCTCCTTCCTGCTACCCTCAGTCTTAGGGGAGATTGTGGTTCTTGCGCATTTCTGGAAGACAATTAATGTTGTTCACTATGCAGGTGGGCTGAGGATTATAGCAGATGGCAACAGGATGGCTGTAAAAGAGGAAAGAGCTCTCACAGATGGCATACTTACTCCTTTCTATGTTTTTCCTTTTGGAGGAGGAAGGGAGGGAGGTAGTTGCAAGACAATGCAATAATGCTGCAAACTTTCAAAGTGTTTATTCTCATACATTTCCTTAAGTCACCACATTATTATTTTTCATCAACATATTGTAGAGGAGAAACAAAGCAGGAAATGGAGAGAGGACAACAGGAAAAATCCTTCAGCATGTACAAGTATAAATTCACCATCCTCTAGAATTACGCTTCATGGACTTGAAGTCTGTTAATGCATCTGTTAATGCAGTAAATTTCTCCTGTATTTTCCTTCTCCAGGTGAAATAGCTAACTAGTGTAACTTTTTCTCATAGGCCATGTTTTGTCAATGCTGCACTATTATTTTTGATATCTGACTTCCAGCTGTACACATTCTTCTTATCCTGTGATTCTGAGATACTACAAGTTGGTCACAATATTCTGATAATGGCTTGCAAGGTAGCAGCTGCCCTCACTGGTGATCTCCTGTTAAATGACAACACCATCTCCCTTGGCAGCCTTATCCAAGAGAGAGAAGGTAGTTAATGAAGACACTTTAATATGGGCAGCCTCAGTAGCAGTGTGAGCACAGCTTTCTTACCATAATGAGCAGCCATGCCACTAACTGGGACGCAGGTATGAGTCTTCCAAGTCTGCTTCTTCAGCTCCTGTTGTCATTGCAAAGATGGCAAGTGTCAAGTTCTCTACAAAGTACTGTCTCCCATAAATCTGATCCTGTGAAGTGTATTGATATCTGTTCCCTTTTCCTGTGCCGGCTTTGGATGAGTGTCCTCAGAGCATTTCCTCTGCATGTATTTTGATATCACAAAGAAGAGTAAATGATGTAGGCCTCTAAGTGAGGTTGATACACTTTAATTATTACTCAGGTGATTCATTTACATATTCATTTGTCCATTGTGTCAATTTAGAAACATATATTTAGTAAACACAGATTGTGGGCCAATAATGGGATGGTTACTAGTTACAAGGCAAATTGATCAATTTATGTTGACACAGGAACTATAGTGGAGGAAGATAGATAAGGAAGTCAAGAATTACAATGATAAACTGATGATGTGATAGATATATTAATTAATTTGATGGAATCTTTCTACAATGTATACATAGAACAAAAACATCACACTGTGCCACAAAAATATACACAATTATTATGTCAATTAAAACATAATTTAAAGAAAGGAATTACAGTGTAATAAAATAAGTATGTTATTTTTAAACTGTATGGGATCTCATGCAAACACTATTTCAGCCTGGAGGGTCAGGATCAGAAAAAATCATAGAGTAGGTATGAGGAAAATGGAGGCAGGATCCTTCACCTCATATATGGCTGAGCATAACTCAGCATGTCTGTTGAAAATAGGTTAACTACACATGTGCACCCATGTGTTCCTTGGTTATCTGACTTGCACCCATGTGTTCCCTGATTATCTGACTCTAGTATAAAAGACAATGGCTCTGATCCACTGTGGGGCAGAGCTCATGTCTGAATAAAGAACGTCAACCCTGCCATCGGCTCCCAGGATCTTTTCCCAATTACCTAGCTCATGACCTGCATATGAGGGGTCTGTCACCCAGTCTACACAGTATAGGTTTGAAGGACATATGACCCAGCCTGACAGTAGGTAACTGTTAAACAGTAATCAGGAATAATTAGGAGTGACTCCACCGGGAGCCAAAGATAGAAGGACCATACCATGGAGAAGATGGAGCCCTCCATCTTCAGAACACTCCAGAAGCACTAATAGGTAGGAAAACTATGTATACAGGTGCAGCATGGCAGGCATGAAGCTGGAGATAGAGAGAAATACCAGAACAAGTTAGGACTAAACTAGAAGCTAATTGAGAGCTATCATAGCAAACTGCCACCTAAGTCCAAGTCACTCAGTAGCCTTAGTTTAGGGGAGTTGGGTTCAGAATGGGCAACTAGGTGCAGTGAAGTAGACTTTACTTTCCTCACATTTTATCTGTGGTTCTCCCTGCATTACAGTGAGACATAGTGTGAAGAGGGCTACTAGTAGACAGTGGGCTTAGTTTTCAGTAAAGTGTCCCATTTCCTCAAGAAATTAAAGAATAAATCCAGAGGTGTAAGTGGCTTATTATGAAGGACCTTTATTGCTTTGGCCACCCAACATCCAGTCCCCTTCTTTTCTCACCCACATTTTCTTTGGAGAACTATCCTATCCACTTGTAGTCCATGTGTGGTTTCATTCCTGCTTCCAGAGGTGAAGTCTGTTATTCAGCTCAGTACATCAGCACACCACAGTGACTATCACAGTGACTGGTTCTGAGATAGGCACATGGCCCCAACTCTTCCAATCAGGATGAAGCCTCGGACTTATTCAAGAGCTGCCAGGAACATTTGTTTTCTCATGTCCACTGGGCCCAAACACGGGAACATTTAAGCACTGGAGTTACTACCAGCTGTCCTGCTACTTTGGGAAATGTGAGAATGAAGTCAACATGATAGAAATCAGAGCTGGGGGATGAAGAAAAACTAAGCCTCCCTGACATGTTTGGAGCCCCCCAGATCAAGCCACACCTGAATCCTGGACTATGCTAGAAAGGTATGTCAACAAAATTCCCATTCTGTTAAAGCCAGTTTGAGTTGGATTTTCTGTTATTTGATACTAAAAAAAAAAAAAAAAAAATCCTTTACTAGTATAATGCTAAAATTCTTTTTCAAAGATTGCCTCTTTAAAAACATAGTGCCTCCTGGGACAGAATATGCTGAATATTGAATAGGTAAAGAGTAATAAACAGGATTCATAAATCCTGTATTCCAGGTTGGATTTGCCAGTTACTAGCTATATACTTTTGGGCAAATTACTTCACCTTTTTGAGCCTCAAATTCTCTACATACAAAATACAAATAATAATTCTAACCTCCCCACATCACAGCCTTGCTTATGATGAAAATCAAATAAAATTATGAAAAGTAACTTGTCAAATCTAAAGTGCTAAATGATGAAATGACTACTAAGGTATTAACATTTTTTAGTAAGCACTCAAAGATGTTGGTTTTACATTAGAAATCAGTTTCATTTTTCCCAGTTGTCTAAAATAGATTTACAAATGTTGATATCTAACCAGCATATGCTATAAAGCATTAGGTTCCCAAAAGCTAAATGGAAGTCAGCATTACCTCAGGTCAGGAGCCAATGAAGCTTTAAAACATATTGTGCCCATGGTAACATGGTTCATGTTAATTGGTATTATGTTGGCAGTCATTTGGGCCAAAAAAAGAAAATTCTAGAAAGCTGTATCTAGTGTCTACTTTGACCCCCAAGATTTCCCCCAAAATCAGCTAATAAAGAAAACAAAACAAAGTAAAACCAGTCTAAGTGATTTGCTTTCCAGTTTGTTAACCACATTTTACCTGGTGGCTGTGGTGACCTGCATGGATTGAAAAATTTGGTTGACCTGCACTGAAGTAACAAAGTTTTGCTTCACTCCTCAATTCTAAATATATGCTATGTCACCAAGGATCAAAAAAAGTCCATGCCCATTCACCCATTTTCTTTCTGAACAACCTGTTCATGCAATCTATGACCTAGTCCCATCCGTTCTGTTACTGAGAATCTCATTGATCCCCATCTCCTTAGCAAGTCATTCCAGCCACCCTACAGTCTTTGTGCACTCTGCCACTAGCCCTACCCATTCATCCCTATGTTAGTCCATTTCTGCTGCTTATAACAAAATACCTGAAATTGGGTGACTTATAGAGAAAATGAAATTTATTGCTTTCAGTTTCTGAGGCTGGGAAGTCTAAAGTCCAAGTAACACATCTGATGGTGGCAGCAGTGGCCCAAGGGTCTCACATTGCAAGATGGTGGAAGCAGAGAGAGAGAGAGCAAGAGAGAGAGAGATTCTCCTCTTCTTTTAAAGCCCTCAGCACCACACCCCTGACCACCATTTTTAATCCATTCACTATGGCACAGTCCTACAATCTAATCACCTCTTCAAGGCTCCACCTTTCAATTAACACAATAGGTTCTTTTAAAGCCCTCAGCACCACACCCCTGACCACCATTTTTAATCCATTCACTATGGCACAGTCCTACAATCTAATCACCTCTTCAAGGCTCCACCTTTCAATTAACACAATAGGACTTCCCACCCTTTTAACAGTCACAGTGGGGACCAAGTTTCTAATACATAAAACCTGGGGACACAATTCAAGCTTCAGTGAGTATTGGGAGGACGCAATTCAATCCATGAAAATCCCTCTCCACCATCTCAGCCAGAAGGTCAATATCTTCACCACTTCGGAATTTCTGAATACAACAGGAAACAGCCACATTGTCCCCTGGACTTAATATACATATTATACCTCTGGGACTATGCTCATTTAGTTTCTTCTGGTTGCAATGTCCTTTCTAGTAATCCACCCCATTTTCCTTCTCTGCCTACTAAGTCCTATTCTTTTTTTTTTCCCAGTAACAAAGATCTTAAAATTGAAATGTTTACTGGCTCTGACAGATAACAATACGACTAAGTAAAACTGGTTAACATAAGAAAAGTCATATTACTGTACCACTCTGTCTTTTGTTTTTCTACCTCTGATAGAAACAAAGGACAAAGAAATGTGGTTCTTTTTAAAAAAAAAAATCAGATCAAGATCAATAAATGAGAAAAAGTAACTAGCTGTACCTGCATGTTGAGGACCCAATAGGGAGTGGTGGGAACTGTGGAGAACTGAAGATGATACATCCTTCCTCAGGGGTTAGGAACTCTTAGATCTAGACTATTGTTGCTTTATAAGATTAAATATTAACAAGTATTTCAATTTTCAAGAGAAGACATAAATCTTTATTGTTATGTGAAATCTCCTGAGGAGATTGAATCAACATGTTTTGTTGGCTATATCCAGCCCAAGGGTACAAATTTGTAAACCTCAGCCTCGGGATCTTGTTGAAATATTGTATCCTCTGTGATGTCTTCTCTTACTCCCCTAACCCAGTAGAGTGCTTCCCTGCTCCTCATTCATGTGCTGATAAAGAAACTGCACACCCACTATCTTGAAGTGACAAGGTGGGCTTACTGTAGAGCATGATCATAATGGTAGGGCAAGAAGTGGACTATCGCTTGTGCTTGCATGCTGTGTGTCCCATCTCCTCAACCCACCTGATTTCAGCCCAGCTCTGATAGGAAGTGTGATGCACCTTGCCAGCATCCCATCTTAAATGGACCCATGGCATCTGCTTTTTTGGCCTCATAGCTTTCACATAGAAAACAGCCCACTCTGTGCAGACACAGCCTTTACATGCAGGGCAATTAGATAAATGCCGCAGCTAACCTATTCTTTTGTTGACCAATTCTGTCTATAGGAACTTATATCCCTATCACACTGTTTGTACAAATATGTACTTAAAGAAAATTACTACTAAGATAATAAACATCTTTTAAGTGCAGTTCTTATCTAATTCCTCTAGAACCCCCTATCCAGCCCATGACACAATTATGGTAAGAAAAATAATAGTGCTATTTACCAAAACACTATAGAATTTTCTGCTCAAAATCTGTTTATATAGGATGTTCTCTCTTCATTCTTGGGGGGGGGGGGATCATTTTGGTGATAGTCTTTAGTCATGCAGCTCTAAGGCAAGCACCTGTCCAACTCGAAGGCCTGTACCCAAATGCAGATACTGCAAACCTGGTGTTAAGTAGTATTTCTAATAATAACACAGTGTTTTAATTATGAAAAAAGGGGTATCTCTGAAGTGTTTGTTTCATGCTGGGGGGGGGGGGATCATTTTGGTGATAGTCTTTAGTCATGCAGCTCTAAGGCAAGCACCTGTCCAACTCGAAGGCCTGTACCCAAATGCAGATACTGCAAACCTGGTGTTAAGTAGTATTTCTAATAATAACACAGTGTTTTAATTATGAAAAAGGGGTATCTCTGAAGTGTTTGTTTTAATATTAATTGATTTTGTGTTTCCTCTGGTGGGAGCCCTAGTATCCCTAGATGGGGGTGAGGAAACAACTGAAATAGAGAAAACTCCCCTAAGAAGTGTGATCCAATTCCACAATCTGGCAGTAGGCCAAGGATTAAGACAGATAGCCATAGACCCAGGAAGAGGCTGTGGAGACCAGACTTGCAGAGCTGATATATCTATGATTCAGTTTCATGTCTCCCTTCTCTGCACTGAATTTTACTTATACCATCCTCATATCTCAGTCGAGATTATTTTAAATGACAGCCTTTTACTGTTAGACAAGAGTGAGCTATTACAGCACGAAGAAGAGGTATTGCAGTGACAGGTGGGGATGGAGCCAGAACAGAGGGCTGGAATGAGCAGAGCACAGCCACACCCACAATAGTATTTGTTATAGGTTGAATTGTGCTGTCCCAAAAGAACCTGAAGTCCTAACCCCTAGTACTTGTGAATGTGACCTTATTTGGAAGTAGGGTTTCAGCAGATGATCTAATTACAATGCGGTCATTAGGGTGAGCCCTAATACATTGAGTAGTATCCTTATAAAAAGAGAAATTTGGACACAGAGAGACATTCATGGAGGGAAAATAATGGGAAGATACAGACAGAATCCCATCTTCAAGTCAATGTACACCTGAAGCTGCCAGAAGCTAGGAAAGAAGCAGGGAACAGATCCTCCCTACAGTCCTCGGAAGGAATCAACCTGGCTCACATCTTGATTCAGACTTTCAGCCTCCAGAATTGTAAGACAATAAATTTCTTTTGCTTTAAGCCACACAGCTTGTGGTTCTTTGTTATGGTAGCATCAGGAAATTGATACAGTATTCCTCCAGCAGACTTCAGAGATAACTGGGCATAGGATTGGATTCTTGCAGTCACACAGGAGGGATTCTCAGATCTTTGTAATTAAGATAGTAAAAGTAGGGTGAAAAACTTAGGAACACTCAGATAACAGATGATGCTCTCCCCATTGCTTTCAAAGTGGGGAAGTCCAGCTCTTTCATTGTACCTCAGGAGTTAGTTCTGTGACCCAGCTGGAAGCAAACTCCTTCATGGCACACAATATAATATGATACAACATAATCTCCTTTTTGGTCAATTCCACTACCTCTCTCCTCACAGGCTATTGGCACTAAGTATTAAATAACTATCCTATGAATTACACTTACTTCTAGGCCTTTCTATATTTGGGACTTCCAAAAATACCCAGTCTTGCCACCCGGCAGTCAACAGGAGCACACCCAGGGACCTCAGGAGAAGCCAGAAGCAGCCCCAGCCACTGCCGCAGACATAGGTGGTCCACCACAATACCACCACCACAAAGTCAACTTACCACCACAGCAACAGCCATGACCACTGTGTAGGTGGCCCACTGACCACTTGAATGCATTGACACAAGAGAGTCAGCAGCAGAGACTGGGGAAAAATGTGAGCAAGCTTAAATCCATGACCCAGTGGCCCAACTCACAGGGGAAATTACACTGCCACATATAGTAGCACACCTCGGGGCAGGAGGTATGTGTGCAGTCCATATTACTGCCTTCATCTGGGGAGAGAGACACTCAGAACCCCATGAGAGTGCAAAAAAAACCAGGATACCCAAATAGAGTAGGAAGGAAAATTCCCAATCACCACCAACCCATCCCCCAAATGGGGGAAGCAAGGACTCAGGAGGAGTCTCTGCCTGAAGGAAAGAGGAAAGAGAAACCCCACCCAGGGTCACCACTCAAACTGAGGAGCTCTAGTATACCTTGGTGCATCAATATGAGTCACAGAACACAAGCAAGGGTGCCAAAAAGCCTGTCCACAGACACCCATCCTAGCCAAAGGGCAACAAGGCACCCAGGTGCTTCTCCCAAGAACTTAAGAGCTCACCTCAAACTAAAACAGTGTTACTAACCTCAGCAAAGAATCACTAAGTACCCCAGTGCCTAGGCAACAGAGACACTTACATGCAACTCCAACATTAAATATAGCAAAAGTATCCACAAAAGTCTATACTACTACATCCACCCAGAATCAATACCAAAGCACCCCACTCAGCAGTCAATATAAAACACATCTACAAGAGGAAGTCTCTCCTCAAAGCTAACTCCAGAGGAATAGAAGAAGTGACTGCTCTACCAGATGACCAGACACCAATGTAGAGATAATAGAAATATGAAAAAACAAGAAAATATGACACCACTGAAAAAATACAGCAATCCTAAAGTACCAGACTCCATGGAGTGGGAGATCCTTGAAATAACTGAAAAGGAAATCCAAGCAGCAATCTAAAGGAAACTCAATGAGATATGAGAACATTCAGACAACACAATGAAATGAGAAAAAGTATCCAGGATCTGAAGGAGGAAATTTACAAAGACATTAGTATCATAAGAAAGAATGTAGCAGAACTCCTGGAACTGAAGGACTAATCCGATGAAATAAAAAACACAACTGAGAACTTAAGCAGTAGGTTAGAGCAAGCAGAAGAAAAGAATTTCTGATCTTGAAGATGATCTTTTGGAAATAACCTAGGTGTACAAAAAAAAAAAAAAAAGGAAAAAAGACAAAAAAAAAAAAAAAGGAAAAAAGACAAAAAAAAAAAAAAAGGAAAAAAGACAAAAAAAAAAAAAAAGGAAAAAAGACAAAAAAAAAAAAAAAGGAAAAAAGACAAAAAAAAAAAAAAAGGAAAAAAGACAAAAAAAAAAAAAAAGGAAAAAAGACAAAAAAAAAAAAAAAGGAAAAAAGACAAAAAAAAAAAAAAAGAAAGAAAGAAGGAAAAAAGACTAAAAAACAAAAATGAAGGAAATCTAAGAGAGTTAACAGTAAACCTTAAGTGCACAAACATCTGAATCCTAGGTGTTCTGGAAGGGGAGGAGAAGGGAAAAGTCACTGGAAACATACTCAATCAATAATAATGGAAAACTACTCAGGTACAGGGAGAGATGAGAGGCTCAAAGATCACCAAACCAATTCAATCCAAAAAAGTCTTCTCTGAGACACATTATAGCAAAACTGGCAAAACTCAAAAAAAAGAGATAGAATCTTAAAAACAGCAAGAGAAAAGCTTCAAGTCACCTATAAGGGAGTTGCCAACAGACAAACATTAGACTTCTCAACAGAAACTCTACAGGCCAGAAGAGAATGGGATGACATATTTCAAATACCAAAAGAAAAAAACTGCCAGCCAAGAATACTATATGAACAAGGATATCCTTCAGAAATGAAGAGGAAATAGTGTATTTCTCAGACAAACAAAAACTGCAAGAGATCACAAACATATGATCAGACTATAATGAAAAACTATAATCATTACCATGAATATATAAGAAAGAACAAAACCCACTGGTAGAACAAAATGCAAATAAGAAAGAGAAGGAAACTACCTTACCATCTCAAACAAAGAAACAAACAACTAAAAACACTGATGACAAACAATAAAAGGAGAAGAAAGGAACAAAAGATATTTAAAACATCCAAACAAAAAAATCAATGAAATGCTAGGAGTAAGACAATGCCTTTTAAAAATAACCTTAAATGAAAATGGATTAAATTCCTTCCTCAAAAGATGCAAACTGACTGACTGGATTAAAAAGCTAGACCCAACCATTTGCTGTCTACAAGGGACTCACCTCACCTGTAAAGACACACGCAGATTGAAAGTGAAAGGATGAAAAAGATATATCACCCAAAAGGAAACCAAAAGCAAGTGGAAGTAGCTGTTCTTCCATTGATAAAATAGACTTTAAGCCAAAAAATTTAAAAAGAGACAAAGAGGGCCATTATATAATGATAAAGGAATCTATCCAGCAAGAAGACATAACAATCATAAATGTACATCCATCCAACACCAGAGCACCCAGATATCTAAAGCAAACAATACCAGACCTAAAGAGTACACTCAAATATGATAATAGTTGGGTACCTGAACACACCTTTTCAAATATTGGACAGGTCATCCAGGCAGTGAATCACCAGAGAAACAGAAGAGTTAAACTATACTTTAGACCAATTGGACTAGCAAAATATCTACAGAACTTTTCATCTGACAACTACAAAATATACATACTTCTCATCAGCACACAGAATATTCTTCAAGATAGACCACATGACAGGTCACAAGTCAAGTCTCAACAAATTTTTAAAAATTGAAATCATTTCAAGTATCTTTTCAGATAACAATGGATTGAAATTAGAAATCAATAAAAAGCAAAACTCTATACAAACAAATAGAAATCAAACAATAATGCTCCTGAACGACCTATGGGTCCTAGAAGAAATTAAACAGAAAATTTTTTAAAAGTCTTGAATGAAAACAAAGAAACGATACCAAAACCAGTGGGATATGGCAAAAGCAGTACTAAGAGGGAAGATCATTACAATAAATATATCAAAAAAAGAAAGATTTCAAATAAACAACCTGATGCTTCACCACAAAGAACTAGAAAAACAAGAACAATCCAATACAAAAATTAGTAGACAGAAAGAAAGAATTAACATCAGAGCAGAACTAAATGAAATAGAAATCTCCAAAACAGTACAAAAGATCAATGAAACAAAAAGTTGTTTTTTGAGAAGACAAACAAAATAGACAAACCATGAGCTATGCTAACTAAAACAAGAAAAGAAAAGACACAACAAAAATTAGAAATGAAAAGGAGACATTATAACTGATACCTCAGAAATACAAAGAATCATTAGAGACTACTATAAACAGCTATACACTAATATATTTGAAAACCTGGAGGAAATGGATAAATTTCTGGACTCATACAAACTACCAATACTAAAGCAAGAAGACATAGAAAACCTGAACAGGACAGAAACAAACAACAAGATTGAAAGAGTATTCATCAGTTTCCCAACAAAGAAAAGCCCAGGACTGGATGACATTACTGCTTAATTCTATCAAACCTTTAAAGAGGCATTAATAGCAATTCTCTTCAAACTATTCAAAATAATTGAAGCAGAGGGTATTCTCCCAAACACATTGTATGAGGCCAGCATCACCCTGACAGCAAAGCCAGAAAAGATACAACAACAAAAAAGAAAACTATAGGCCAATATCTTTGATGAATATAGACACAAAAATTCTCAACAAAATATTAGTAAACAGAATACAGCAACAGATCAAAAAAATGATACACCATAATCAAGTGGGTTTCATACCAGGGATGCAAGGATGGTAATACACCACATATACAAAATCAATGACAAAAACCATATGATTATCTCAATAGTTGCAGAAAAAGCTTTTGATGAAATTCAACATCCCTTCATGATAAGGACCCTCAGCAAATTAGGTATAAAAGAGAAATATCTCAACACAATAAAAGTCATGTTCAAAAAACCCACCACCAATATCATCCTGAATGGGGAAAAGGTGAAAGCCTTTCCCTTAAGAAGAGGAACAAGATAAGGATGCCCACTCTTACCACTCCTATTTAACATAGTACTGGAAGGACTAGCCAGAGCAATCAGACAAGAGAAAGAAATAATGGGCAACCAGATTGGAAAAGAAAAAGTCAAACTGTCCCTGTTTGCATATGTCATGATCCTATATATAGAAAAACCGAAAGACTATCAAAAAAACTCTTAGAGCTGATAAATGATTTCAGTAATGTTTCAGGATTCAAAATCAACATGCAAAAATCAGTAGCACTTTTACACTCAAATAACAAACTAGCAGAAAAGGAAATCAAGAAAGGAAGACCATTTACAATAGTCACCAGAAAAATAAAATACCTAGAAATCAATTTAACCAAGAAGATGGGAGATCTCTACAAGGAGAACTACAGATCACTACTGAAAGAAATTAAAGAGGAGACAAAAAAGATTGAAAGCCATCCCAAGCTCTTGGGTTGGAAGAATTAACATTGTGGAAATGTCTGTACTACCCAAAGCGATGTACAGATTCAATGCAAACCCCATGAAAATAACAATGAAATTCTCCACAGAAATAGAAAAAATAATCCTAACTTTCATATGGAACAACAAGATCCCAAATAGCCAAAGCAATCTTGAGCAAAATAAATAAGCAAATAAAGCTGGAGGTATAACACTACCTGACTTCAAATTATACTACAAAGCTATACTAATGAAAATAACACGGTACTAGCATAAAAACAGACTCTCCAACCTTGGAACAAAATAGAGATCCCAGAAATCAACCTTAAACTTAACAGCCAACCAATCTTTGACAAAGCCACCAAGAACATGCATTGGGGAAAAGACAGCCTCTTCAATAAATGGTGCAGGGAAAATTGGATATCCATAAGTAGAAGAATGAAATTAGACTCATACCTCTCACCATATACCAAAATCAACTCAAAATGGATTAAAGACTTAAATATAATACTTGAAATTATAAAACTCCTAAAAAAAAAAACCCCACAGGGTAAACACTTCAGGAAGTGGGACTGGGCAAGGACTTTGTGAATAAAACCCCAAAAGCACAGGCAACAGAAGTAAAAATAAACAAATGGGATTATATCAAACTAAAAAGTTTCTGTGCAGCAAAAAAAAAAAAAAAAACAATCAACAGAGTGAAATATAACCTACAGAATGGGAGAAAATGTTTACAAACTATGCATCTGACAAAGGACTAATATCTAGAATATACAAAGAACTCAAACAACTTAATAACAACAACAACAAAAACACCCAAATAACCTAATTATAAATGGGCAAAGAAACTAAATAGACATTTGTCAAAGGAATATATACAAATGGCCAACAGGCACACAAAACAATGCTCAACATCACTCAGCATCAGGGAAATTCAAGTCAAAACCACATTGAGATATCATCTCACCCTAGTTAGACTGGCAATTGTCAAAAAGACAGAGAATAACAAATGCTGGTGAGGATGCAGAGAAAGATGAACCCTCCTACACTGTTGGTAGGACTGCAAATTACTGCAGCCATTTTGGGAAAAAGTATGGTGGTTTCTCAAACAATTATCAATATAACTGCCATCCAACCCAGCAATTCCACCCCAAGGAATGAAAATAATCATGTTGAAGGGATACCTGCAGTAGCATGTTTATCACAGCTCTATTTACAATAGAAAAGACGTGGAACCAACCTAAATGTCCATTGATGTATGACTGGATAAGGAAAATGTGGTATATATTCACAATGGAATAGTACTCAGCCATTAAAAGGAATGAAATTCTGCCATTTGCAGCAACATGGATGAGTTTGGAAAAAACTATGCTAAGTGAAATAAGCCAGACAGAAAGAGAAATACCACATGTCCTCACTCATAAGTGGGAGCTGAAAAATAAATAAATAAATTTTTTTTAGAAAAAAGATTCATACAACAATTGCAATAATTTGTTGAACTTTCAAAAGGAGAGCACAGAAATGATTTCTGAACTGAACTTTCGAAAGGAGAGCACAGAACCATTTCCCTTTTTCCACCATTTCCCAGAGGTGGGAAAAAGGGAAATGGTGGGGGCTTAGCCAGAAATTTGTATAGGGCCACAAAAAATGATTACATTGTGTAATGTTGAGTATACTAATTATCCTGATTTGAGCATCACATATGGCATACAAGTATGGATATTCAGTGCTGTACCCCACCTATATGTACAATCAATTATGTTTCAGTAAATAAAATAAAATGTGTGTATATGTAAGTCTAGACAAAACATGAAGCATGATGTCGATTCTTCACATTGGCAGCTATAGGTGGAAATTTAACACTTCAATCTTAAATTGTTTTATTTTCATAAAAGTACTTAATAAAATGTGATTTTATTTTCAAAAATTAAATTTAGGGCCGGTCCCATGGCTCACTCAGGAGAGTGCAGCACTGGTAGTGCTGAGGCCATGGGTTCGGATCCTATATAGGGATGGCTGGTGCGCTCACTGGCTGGGCATGGTGAAGACTACATCATGCCAAGGGTTGCGATCCCCTTACTGGTAAAAAAAAAAAAAAAAAAAAAATTAAATTTAAATTTTAGTTTATATATTTTGACTTTAATTATTATATTAATTATAATTTGTTTTTTAGCTTCAATACATTTTTGAATATTCTAGAGAAAAGGTAACAAACGTGAAAAATAACGGAAAAAAAAAAAAAAAAAAAAAAAAAAAAACCTTAAATTTAAATTTTAGTTTATATATTTTGACTTTAATTATTATATTAATTATAATTTGTTTTTTAGCTTCAATACATTTTTGAATATTCTAGAGAAAAGGTAACAAACGTGAAAAATAATTTTAAAGCATTTACATTTAGAAATTTTTTATGGTTGGTAAACAATGTTTTATCTTTGAATCCTTTAGATTAGGGGTAAGCAAATTGTGGGTCAAATCTGTTCTGCCATCTGTTTTTATAAACAAAGTTTTATCAAGATACAAAAAACAAAAAACCCAGTCCCTTTAATTCCTAAAGTGACCAAAGATGTCTGCCCTCAGAAAATCTAGGGCAAGAAAAATAATCTACTAAAAAATCTCGGAAGAGTGTTTTTAAGAAACGGGTGAGATTATTCAAGATCTGGAGATAATATTGAGCACATTTTTCTTAAGCCTGCTTATTTCACTTGGCACCATATCATGAACTTTTCTCTGTGTCAATAAATATTCATCTACAACATGATTTTTAATATCTACAGAGATTCCATCTTTAGGAAGTACATTCCATAATTCACTTAACTAATGCTCTATTTCTGAGCCAAGTCAATGGAAAATCAAAACAGTGTGTTGAACCCCAAAGTGTGTACGCCCAAGTAACCAGCTCTGTGATCGAACATATGTTTCATATTCTTCTGTAAGTCTCTATATGGTGCTTTCTTTTTGTTTAGGAGAATGTCTCACGGAATCCCATTCTCCATTCTGTGAGAATTTCTAGGACCCTGAAAAAAAATCTGTCAGCCTACCAAGCTTCTAAACATATCGTTCATCTATTCACTCATTAAACTAGCATTTATATTTTGCACTTAACATGCCAGACACTACCATGGGCCTGGTGGTATAGCTATGAGCAAGTCAGATACGGCTCCTGCTTTCTTGGACTTTAAAACGTAAGTAGAACATACAAATAAATAAGAAAAATTCAAGTAGCTGCGATGAAGGAAGTAAAACAAAGTATGTGAAAGGCATTGATAAGGAAGAGGGTATTTTAGTGGAGAAAGAGGAAGTAGCACGTTAACCGAGATCTGAAAAAGAAAAAGATCTATGTTGAGAGCCAGGAAAAGGGCTCCCACCGGTGGAAAGAAACAGAGTAAAGGCACGATGTGGGAAAAGTGTGACATGTTCAAGACATAAAAGTTGGCCGGAGTGGCTGTATAGAGTGACATAGAAGGTGACACAAAGAGCAGTTCAAGAAGTGGAAAGGGTTGGATCAAGGAGACTCTAGCATGACATGGTAAGGCAGTAGGAATTTATTCTGAGCATAGCAGCAGGCTGCTAGTTTAAAAGGTTTCTGTCAGGGAGTGTAATATGAGGGTGCTTCAAAAGTTCATGGAAAGATTTGTATTATCTTTCAGTTCTATTTTTCCACAAACATTTTGAAGTGCCCTGATGCTCAGCTCTGTTTTAAGAAGGCGGTTCTGGCATTGCTGTAAGCACCGATTACAAAGAAGCAGAGAGAAATGAGATGGCAGGCTACTACGGTGGTCCTGCTGAGAGAGCTGCTGGTGCCTTAGACTGAGTTGATGGCTGTAGAAATAAAAATAAATAAATAAGAGTGAGCTGGTTCAAAATATAAATGGATAATAGAGTAGGTGGGGAAAAGTGATGGAGTTAATATGGATGGGTGAGTTAAATGAAGAAATCACGGATGACAGCATTTTATTATGAAAATGTTCAAACTTAGAGAAATGTTGAAAGAACTGAATAGTGAGCACCTGTACACTCCTCATATAGATGGTACAATTAACATTTTACTATATATACTTTGTCACATAGCTATTCATTTATCCATCGCACTATGTATCGATCTGTTATTTTTTTATGTTCTTGGGGTGAAAGTTGAAAACACCAGAACACTTCACCCTCACTCCACTACTGCAGCAGTGCATATTATTGGTTTTGAGCCTTTTATTGTTATAGAAAAATTGCATAAAGTGAAATGCAAAAATCTTAAGTAGACCATTTAATATTTTGAGAAATGCAAACACACATCTAGGCCTAACTCAGGGTATGTACGCCTTAACACTGTTCTCAATCTTAGATAATTCTTTGTTTTGAAGGGCTGTCCTTGCACATTGTAGGATGTTTAGCAGCAACCCTGGCCTCTACCCACTAGATATGAGTAGCATCACACACCCCCTCCTCCAGCCATGACAATCAAAAATGTCTCCATACTTTGCCAAAAATAACCTGGGGGGGGGGACTGCCCCCAATTAGTAACCAGTGTACTAACTTCTATCAAGATAAAGAACTAATTTACCATCATCCAGAAAGCTCCCTCATGTTCCTTCTCAGCAAATCCTCACACCTCTCTTCAGAGACAATTTATATTCTAATTGTTTTGCCACATAGATTCGTTTTGCCTGTTCTAGAACTTCATATAAGTGGAATTATACTGTATGTGCTCTTTTGTAGAAGATTTTTTTCACTAAACTTAATGTTTTCAAGATTCGTCCTTGTTGTGTATGTCAGTAGTTTCTTATTCCTTTTTAGTTCTAAGCAAGCAATATTTCATTATGTGACTATACCTAAGTTTATTTAGCCACTCAGTTGTTGAAAGACAATTGGGCTATTTCCAGTTTTATGTAGTATACCATTGTACATTCCCATCAATGATGTATGAGAATTCCAGTTGTTACATATCCTTGTCAACACTTGGTGTTGTCACTTTCTTTAATCTTAGCCATTCTGGTGGGTATTTAGCATATCTCATTGTGGCTCTAATTTGTATTTTCCTGATGACTCTAATGTTGAGTGCTTTTTCACATGTTAATTAGTCATTTGCATGGTTTTCTTTGTGGATTATCTGTTTAAAATGCTCATTTAAAAAATTGGATTGTAGATTTATTGTTGAGTAACAAAATTTCTTTATATACTGGACATTACTCCTTTGTCAAATGTATGTTTTATGAATATTCTATGAACATCTGTGGATCACAGATTAATTTTACTAATAATGTCTTTTGATGAGCTGAAGTATTTAATCTAAATAATCAAAAAATTGACATTTTTTTTCTTTTATATTTACTATTTTCTGTGAACTAAGACACATTTGCCTAGTCTCAAAGTCCAGTGGATATTCTCCTGTGTTTTCTCCTAGAATCTTTGTTGTTAGACCTTTATGTTTAGGTCTAAAATTTATTTCAACTTTTTTTTCATGGTGTGAGGTATGGGTCAAGATTCTTTTCTTTTCTTTTCTTTTCTTTTTTTTTTTTTTCTATATAGATACTCAGTTGTTCTGGCAGATTTTGTTGAAAAGATTTTCCTTTTTCTATTATATGCCTTTGGTGACTTTGTTGAAAATCAGATAATTAAATTAGTATGGGTCTAATTCTGGACTAAGTCTGTTCCATCAATCTATTTGTCAGTCCTTTTGCTAGTACCATACTTTCTTGATTACTTGGTGTAACTCGATAGTAAATCTGGAAGCCAGGTTGAGTCCTCCAACTTTGTTCTTCAAGATTGTTTTGGAAATTCTAGCTCACCTGTATTTCCATATAAATGTTGGAATTAGCCTATTTATTTCATTTTTAAAAGGCCTGGTGACATTGTTATCGGAATTGCATTGAATCTATAGATTATTTTGATGAGAATCAGTATATTAGCTGTAGGACATCTTCTAATCAACGTACATGGTATAACTCTTCATCTATGAGAGTACTTCAAAAAGTTCATGGGAAAGTCAAATTAAAAGATATACAAATTCTGGGCCAGCCCCGTGGCACACTCGGGTGAGTGCAGCGCTTGGGAGCACAGCAATGCTCCCGCCGCGGGTTCGGATCCTATATAAGGATGGCCGGTGCGCTCACTGGCTGAGTGCGGTGTGGTCGACACTGGGCCGAGGGTTGCGATCTCCTTACTGGTCACCAAAAAAGACCAAATATATATATATATATATACAAATTTTTCCATAAACATTTTGAAGATCCTTTGTGTTTTTCTAATTTTTCTTAGCAGTGTTTAGTAAATTTTTTTGGCAGAATAACTATTTTATCTTTTTATTTATATTTTATTGAAACACGATTGATTATACATATTTGGGGGGTACAGAGTTGAATATCAGTTCCTGTGTACAATGTGTGATGATCAAATCAAGAAAATAAGCATATCCATCTTACAAAATGCAATTATTCTTTGTGTCCATTAACCAATTTCTTGCTAATCCCCCTCCCCCTCCCCCTTTCCCACCTCTAGAACCACAGTTCTGATTTCTCCTTCAGAAAGTTCAACATATCATTGTGATGTTCTTTCTTTCTTTCTTTCTTTCTTTATTAGCTCCCACTTATGAGTGAGGACATGTGGAATTTCTCTTTCTGTGTCTGACTTATTTCATTTGACATAATTTTCTCCAAGCTCATCCATGGTGCTGCAAATGACAGTATCTCATTCTTTTCTTTGTTTATTGAAAAATAATGAATTAAACGTATTTGTGGTGCACACATTTGTTTTTTCTTTTTTCTTTTTTTGTTCTTTTTGTGACTGGTAAGGGGATCGCAACCCTTGGCTTGGTGTCGTCCGCACCGCACTCAACCAGTGAGTGCACTGGCCATCCCCATATAGGATTCGAACCCGCGGCGGGAGCGCCGCTGCAATCCCAGCGCTGCACTCTCCTGAATGCGCCACTGGGTTGGCCCTGTGGTGTACACATTTGAATATCAATACCTGTGCACAATGTATGATGATTAAAGCAGGATATTCATCATTGCAAAACATAAATATTCCTTGTTTCTGTTAACCAATTTCTTGTTAACCCCCCTTCACTTCCCCCTTTCTCATCTCTGGTACTCAGTTCTCTTCCTCTGAAAGTTCAACACAATATTGTGACTCTTTCTTTCTTTCACTCCAACTTATGAGTGAGAACATGTGGTATTTCTGTTTCTGTGGCTGGCCTGTTTCATCTAACATAATTTTTTCCAAGCTCATTTATATTGCTGTGAATGGCAGGATTTTATTCCTTTTTATGACTGGGTAGTATTCCATTGCATATATATACTACATTTTCCTTATCCAGTCATACATCAATAGACAGGTTGGTTCTATACCTTTGCTATTGTAAACAGAGCAGTGATAAAAACATGGGAGTGCAGGTATCCCTACAACATGATGATTTCCATTCCTTTGGGTATATGTGGGATTGCTGGATCATATGGTACTTGTTTGAGGAAACTCCATATTGTTTTCCATATGGCTGAACTAATTTACAGTCCCACCAACAGTGTAGAAGGGTTCCCCTTTCTCCATATCCTCACCAGCATTTGTTATTCTCTGTCTTTTTGAGAATGGCCAGTGTATTTAGTAATTTTTGATGTATAGATTTCACATGGTTTTGTTAAATTTATTTCTATGCTGTGCTTTTTGACTCTATTATAAATGAAATTTATTTTTTAATTTTATTTTTCTGTTTTATACAGTTAAGTATGGGAAATGCAATCTATTTTTTTATACTGGCCTTATATCCTGAAACATTGCTAAATTCACATATTAGCTCTAGTGACTTTTTGAAGGTACATAGGCTTTTTTACCTTGACAAATATGTCACCTGTGAATACGGACATATTTGCTTTATTTGTCATCTGTATGTCTTTTATTTCATTGTCTTTTCTTATTACAATGGCTAGAATTTCCAATAAAATGTTGATACGAATGGTAACAGTGAGCATACTTATTTGTGTTCTTGAGAGAGAACACTCAATATTTCATCACTAAGAATGATGCTAACTATTGGTTTTTCATATGTGACTTTTATCATAATGATAAATTTCCTCTATTCCTAAAGTGCTGCAAACTTTTATCAATGAATGGAAGTGATTTTTTTTTAAAGTTTAGTCAAGTGAAACTGAGAGTGGAAAAGGAACAAAGAAATCTGTAGCTGGTTTTGATCAATTAGTTGTAAACACCTGTACACTCAGACTAGCCTAGATGGGAATTTTGTCAAATGATTTTTTTTTCTATCTATGGTGATGATCATATGTTTTTTCCTCTTTCATCTTATGGTGAATTACACTGATGACTTTTAATATTAAACCAAACTTATGTTTCAAGGATAAACTCCATTTGGTATTATTAATTTTATGTGCTACTGCATTTTATTTGCTAATATTTTGTTAAGAATTTTTGCATTTATGTTTATTAGATACATTGGATTGTAATTTTTTTGCTAATCTTTGTCAGGGTTTTCTATCAGAGTTTTTTTGTTTTTGTTATTTTAATTTTGACAATTGGTTAAATAATTTTTTAAGAGGGGAAAGACTGACAAGAACATGCTCAGAAAGATTGGGAAATAAGAGTTTTTTGTTTTGTTTTGTTTTGTTTTGTTTTTTAATTTAACATTTCCTTGTATATATTTATGGGGTAGAGTATATTGTTTCAATACACACATATACTGCACAATGATTCACTTAGGGTAGAGAGCATAGTTTTGTACCCATTAGTCCACCACTTACCCTCCTACCCATTCTGTTCCCTCCCAGCCTCTGGTAACCATTATTCTACTTTTTACTTCTGAGACCACTTTTGTTTTTGTTTTTTTTTTAGATTTCTCATATAAGTGAGATCATGTAGTATTTGTCTTTCCATGCCTGGCTTTTACTTCATTTAACATGATGGTTTCAAGTTCCATTCATGTTGCTGCAAATGATAGGATATCATTTCTTTTTATAGCTGAGTAGTATTCCATTGTGTACTTATACGACTGTTTTTTAATTCATTCATCAGCTGATGGGCATTTTGGTTGATTCCACCTCTTGGCTAGTGTGAATAAAATTGTGGTGAACATGGGAGTGCAGGTGTCTTTTCGATATATTGATTTCATTTCCTTTGGGTATATACCCAGTAGCAGGACAGGTGGATCACAAGGTAAATCTAGTTTTAGTTCTCTCTCTGAGAACTAAACTCCATTCTGTTTTCCACAATGGCTGTACCAATTTACATTCCCACCAACAACGTGGGAGAGTTCTCTTTTCTCAGCATCCTCTCCAGCATTTTTTATTTTCTGTCTTGTTGATAATACTTGTTTAGTTGAGATACTCTTTAACATCCAAAGGGAAACATCAAGCAGATAGTTGTATAAATAAATTTGAAGCTTAATGGAAAGGACTGGTGAGTTAGGCAAGAGAGTCATCAGTGTCTAGATTATGTTTAAATCCATAGGACTGAATAAGACACCCTACTATAGGAATGTTAATTAAAAAGAGGACTGAGGAGAAGCTCTACAATACTTTAACACTTAGAGATCAGTTAGGGGAGAAGGAAACAATAAAAAAGGGAAAATATCCAATAAGGGAGGAGAAAAATCAGAGTTTGTTTATTCATGGAATCCAAAAGAAGAGAGTTTTTCATATTGAGTGCTGCTGCTAGTTCAACAAATTAAGACAGAGAAGTGGCAATAGATTTGGCAACATGAAGGTAATTGGTAACACTGACATAAATCTTTTGGGGCAGAGGTAGAGGTGGGGTAGAACGAAAGTAAATTGGAGTAGACAGGAATTGAGGGGAAAGAGAGGGCAAGTATAGGCAACTTGCTATAGAATTTTTTTCTGTGAAGAGTAGAAAATAAATAGGGTAGTAGCTGGAGAAGATGAGTCAAGAGACAATGAAAAAAGAATATCCACTAGAATATCCACTTTCAAGGTAGGTTAGTAAGACAATCCAAAAGAAAGGAGAATTTCAACATGAGATATTTGTGATCCTGGAGCGAGCTATGGACTGGAAATCAGACCAGGGTTCTGTCTCTAGCTTTAAAGACAACCAACTACACAACCTAAGGCAAGTCATTTTCCTTTCTCTGAGATTCAGTTTTCCCATATATAAGTTGTCTTTTGGATTAGATATGATAAAAGGCAATTTTAATATTTTGCAACTTCTGTGGCCTCTCTGATAAGTCTCATAATAAAACCGGTGTCTAATTTGTCATTCTTACACCTTAAAGTTTATGGTAACTTTGCTTTATTGATTGTGTCTCTTAATTGTTTGGCTTATTTGCATCATGTAAGTAGTATTGAAAAGGAAGGCCAAATATACTTGATTATGTACAAACGAAGCTACACAGAGAGTTATGTAAAAATAAGCCTTTAAAGAGTAGAAATCAGGCCAGCATGACAAAATTCCAGTGAGAGAGTGGACACAGAGCCAGGGGAGTTTCCTACAGAGAGTTAATACAGCCGCAAATGTTTTTTAAATCCCTTATACCCTCCAAAGCAAGTGGGAAGAGAGATGTTAAGAGTACTCAAAGGTTAATCATAATCATCCAATCACATAGTGGTAGATGAAGCACATCTGATCAACTATAATGACTAGTCACTAAAATAACTAGACCACATCAAATTATCTTGTTTGTTTAGACAAATGTATTGGATTAGCCATTTTACTAAATCCACGGATTGATGTTTAACTAAATGAACTCATTTCCTTTAAAAGAAGTGATTAATTGTGTTGATGATGTCGTGTCAAGTAAACAGGATGTGTTGGAGAGGGAAAAAAATTAAACAGTTTTCTACAATGAATATGTATCTTTGCATAGCTTTAGAAATCAAGCCATCACCATGGATAGGTTCAGTTTCTAAAAATTACTAGACAGCAGGAAACACAAAAGTATAGAAAAAATGATCACCGCCCTTATATAACTCTAACTGAATTGAAGATATAGAACATAATAGTGAATATATTGAATAACATAACTCCATACCTAATTCAGGGAAAGACTAGGAAATTACTAATTACACAAAAGAAATAGGATAGTACAGGGTGAAGGTGGTCAGAGAAGGCTCATGGAGGATGTGGATTTTAACTGTACTAAAAGTAGAATTCAGAATTAGAACACATTTGTTTCCAAGTGACAAAATCCAATATAAATTGTGTTGGGCATTAACAAATTTATAGAAGGCACAAGTGATCAAAAGAAGAAGAGGAACAACTAAACTGGCAAAACCACAAGTACCTTCAGAGACTTTTTCCTTTTCTTAATCATCTCTATTTATCTTGGTTTCTCAGCTTCAAGTCTTTCAATTAATCTCCAATGGAGGATCCACAGAGGAGACATTGCCATGAGTTTTCTCAGGGGGTGACGATCGGGTGGAACAAAGGTAGGTTGGAGTGGATTGAAAAGTAACTAAAGTATGCGTGTAAGCAGGAAAGGGCAAGTGTATTTTTCCATGTACCGCAAATTTTATCAAGTGGCAGAATTCCCTTCCTTCACTATCCATTTATCTGAAGGAGAAACTGAATGATAGGGAGAGCCTGCAGTTAGGAGCAGAAGAAGAAAGGTATTATACATAACACAGATGGAGCAATTAGTGAGATAGGACAAGATGCCAATTTTAATGTATATTTACATTAAAATGTAAAAGAATAGAAATTGGTGAATAGGCACAAAATATGATTCCAATTTCCAACTATAAAAATGCAAATGTTCTTGATTTGATCATCTCTCATATTGTATACTAATACCAATAGTCAATTCTGTACACCCCAAACATGTATAATCAAGTATGTTTGAATAAAATAAACATATTTTTAAATCTAAAAAGAAAATAAGAGTAGAATAGAGATTCTAGAAAGCAAGAACAGAAGAAAGATTATCAAATATGAGTCAAGTTATAAGAGGCATCAAAAAGAAAAAAAATGCAGAAAAGTTCAGGGATAAAGTAGTCTTTTAAAATAGATCAGAAGCAATTAAAGTCAAATTGAAAAGAGATTAAGAATTAAGGGAAAATGGGGCTTCATCTCCCCACTACGATGGAGCAATTAGTACCTGACTGACTAGCCCTACCACCATTAAACAATGGTGTGCTGGTAAATATTTAACAACTAGTTCTCCAATTAAAAAAAAAATTAAGTGCCCTGATTTGTAACATTTGCATGTTTTCATAGCATACATACTCCCCGTTTGGCTAATTTCAAGCTACCAATGGCTTAACAACTGTCTGGCAATATTTCTAAAAATTTAAAAGTTGTCTCTCACAAGCTGGTACAAGTTGGCTCCATATAAAACTGGGAAAAACATTAAAATAAACATTTTTTAGGAATTGGATAAAAAGGGAAGCCCACAAGATGAGCACTATGTATACCACCTACCATCCCACCCTGCTTTCCACCTGGGGACAAAATTTCCCAAAACAGGTAGAACTGAACCTGGAATTCAGAGTACAGCACTCTGCCTGAGCTGAGGAGTCTCACATCAGTTTGTAGATGCAGGAGGGTCTGGAATCTTGGAGGCACCATAGTAAATAGGAGGGACCTGTGCAGAAGTGAGCTCCAGAACTCTATGTGGGATGGCCCTTTGAGTCCCTAGCTGAGGGCTAGAGAGCTCCTTTGCAAGAAAGAAAGCACTACAGGAAGGTTATAAGAAAGTAATTGCCACCGAGCTGAGAGTAGAACAGAGATACTAGAAGTCAAGCAGAGCTAGGAGACTAAAATTAGAGTTCTAGACCAGCCAGAGTGGAGAGACTTCCTTAACATCCTGTTAACACCTCATTAGCACTCAGCATCTGGCTGGGACTTCAGAAAGACCAGGCATTAGCAGTGAAGAATGATATCTTTAAAATGCTGGAAGAAAAAAGTTAAAAACAACAGTCAACCCAGGATTCTATATCCAGCCAGCAAATATTTCCTTACAAAATGAGGATGAAATAAAGACATCTTTTTAAAAAATCTCCTAAAGAATATTTTTTGGATTGAATTGAAGCAATGCTAGATGGAAACTCTTATCTACAGGAAATAAAGAAAGAAAGACTAACGTGGTCTTTCTACTGGAAGTAGTAAATATGGCATAACTATGAAAAAATTTTTCATCTCTTAATGTCTTTTAAAAACTTACTGATTAAAGCAAAAGCAATAACTTTTTAAGGTGGGTTTCTAATATATATACAAGTAAAACATTAGGACAAAGAATGCTTATCCATTTCAATTACTTCTAATCAAACTGTTCTTGGAACTAAAATAGTAAAATACAAGAAAAAGAAATAAATATTGGGAAAGAAGGAGTAAATCTGTTTCTACTTGTAGAGAGTATGATTTTTACATGGAAAATCATCAGGAATACACACACACACACACAAAAACCCTAAACTTAATAAATAAAATTTGTATGGTCACAGGATACAAGGTCAATATTCAAAACTTAATAGCATTTCATGTACTAGGAAAAACAACTATGTACTAGGAAAAAATAACTGGAAAATAACTTTTTATTATTTATAATAGCATCATAAAACATGAAATTCCTAGGAATAAATGTAACACATGGTGTGTAAGATCTGGATTCTAAAAACTACAAATTATTTCTGAGAAAAAAAATTAAAGAAAATGTAAATAAATAGAGAGTTATATACCACATTCATGGATTGGAGGATTCAATATTAAGATGTCTCTTTTCAAATTGATCTACAGATTCAATTCAATTCAAGTCAAGTCAATATTCTACTAGGAATTTTGGTAGAAATTGGCAAGCTGATTTGAAAATTTATATGAAAACATAAAGACTTACAATAGCCTAAACAGTATTGCAGAAGAACAGGACTGGAGAACATAAGCCACCTAATTCTAAGAGTTACAATAAAGCTACAGTTATCAAAACAGAGTAGTAGAAGCATAGATATAGACACATCCATCAAAAAAACAGAACAGAGTGTCTAGAAGTTTAGCACATACACACACGTGCACATGTTCAGTTGATATTTGACAAAGCTTCCAAGGGTAAAGACAACAATCTTTTCAACAAAAGATGTTGAAATAAAGGGAAACAAATAAAACAAATGGGGAAAAATTGAAACTCAGCTTCTACTTTTCAGCAAATATACAATTAATTTGAAATGGATCATAGACAAAAATATAAAATCAAAAACTATAAAATTTCCAGAAGGAAATTATCTGACCAAATAGTCACACTTTGGGGTAGACAGAGTTATCTTAGAAGTGATACTAAAATCACCTCCCAGAAAAGAAAAAAAATAAATAAAGAAAAAAAGATAAATTGAACTGCACCAAAATTAAAAACTTAAGAAATAAAAAGACAATGTACAACATGGTGACTATAGTTAACAATACTGTATTGTATACTTAAAATTTGCTAAGAGGGTAGATCTTAAGTGTCCTTGCCAAAAAAAAAAAAAAAAAAAAATTAAGAAAGAAAGAAAAGAAAGGTAACTATATAAGGTATGGATATGTTAATTAGCTTGATTGTGGTGATCATTTCATAATGTCTATATTTATCAAAATATTTTGTATTCCTTAAATATGTACAATTTTTATTTGTCAATTGTACCTCAATAAAGCTGAGAGGGAAAAAAAAGAAATGAAAAAGCAAGACTTGGAGAAAATATGAATATTTGCAACACATATATCTAACAAAGAATATGTGTCAAAACATTAAAGAAAATTATTCTAATTCATTAATAAGAAGACAAGCAAGCCAATTTATAAAAATGAGGAAAAATTTACCAGACACTTCACAACAGAAGATATGCAAATGTCCAGTAAGCCTGTGAAGACAGGCTCCACATTGCTTGTCATGGGGAAACATATTAAGAGCCCAATGAGATACCAAGACATCTGAAGGGAGAAAATTAAAAACTGATAATACTACTCAGCTATAAAAACGAATGAAATGCTGCCATTTGCAACAACATGGATGGACCTTGAAAGAATAATATTAAGTGAAACAAGTCAGGCAGAGAAAAAGAAATACCACGTTTTCACTTATTGGAGGGAGCTAAAGGTGAATGAATCAATTCACACACATACATACATACACACACACACACACACACACACACACACTCTCACACACACACAAAAAACCAAACAAACAACAACAACAACAACAAAAAAAACCGGGGGGGGGGAGGAAGATATAACAACCATAACTTTTTTTTTGAAGTTCTTACAACAAG
>NW_007728754.1:227836-242816 GCF_000696425.1 Galeopterus variegatus | reverse complement strand
AAAAAAAAAAAAAAAAAAAAAAAAAAAAAAAAAAAAAAAAAAAAAAAAACCGGGGGGGGGGAGGAAGATATAACAACCACAATTTTTTTTGAAGTTCTTACAAGAAGAAAATGGAGGGGACACACTTGGGTGGGAGGGGGGAGAGAGAGGAGGGAGGGAGGTTTCAGTGATGGGACACAATAATCAACTACATTGTATATTGACAAAATAAAAATAATAAGAATGTTCTTAAAAATAAATAAATAAAAAGTTGAAAAGAAATATTTTTAAAAAAACTGATAATACTAGTTGTAACATGGTTGTGAAACAATTGGAACTTCCATACATTACTGTTTAGAGTAAAAATGGCATAGCCACTTCGAAAAACAGTTTGGCCCTAGTTTCTTAAAAATTTAAACATTTACTAGCAATATGACTCAATAACTCTATTCTTGAGTATTTCTCCAAGAGAAAAAAATATATAGCACATATATGTCCATAAAAACTCTTGTAGATAACTGTTCATTATGGCTTTACTGACAATTGACAAAAAAATTGAAAAACCCCAAATGTCCATTGGGATTTGGGTGAAAGGATAAATAAATTGTATATATTCATACAATAACAAATTGGCTATATTTATATACCAATGTGTATATATACACAGGATGAATGCCACTGTTACATTCAAAGACATGGAAAAAAGTTTTAATTATGCTGAGCAAGAGAAGCTAGACACAAAAAGTACATACCAAATAATTTCAATTATATGAAGTTCTAGAACATATAAAACAAATCTAAAGTGACAGGGATCAGATCAGTGTTTATCTGGAGCAGGGGGTGGAGGGAATTGACTATAAATGGGAATAAATGAATTCTCTGGAGTGATGGAGATGTGTTGTGATTGGAGTGGTGGTTACGAGTGCACTTACTTTCAAAACCTCATTACACTGTACACCTAAAATTTGCACATTTTATTTTATGTAAATTATGCTCTAATTAAGTCAGTTTTTAACAAATGAAAAGTAGTAAGTAGTAGCATAAGAATAGCTGCTATCTGTCATGTATCTTGTATGTTTCAGACACTGGATAGGGATAGGGTGTTTGTGTGTATTACCACCAATTCTTACAGCATCCTTCAAGGTAGGAATTATTATGAAAACTGCGGTTGGGAGCAGGGAAGTAACTTGCCCAGGTCACACAGGAGGCAGCTGCCCCATAAGACAACACAGGGGAAAGATTCCATGGACAGACAGAAACTGAAGTTACTAGGAGAAAATCTGCGGGGAAGAATTAAAAGGTGTTTATAGAGGCAGATACATGTGAAGAAAGGGATGAAGGTAGATATGGGGGCTTTATGTTTGACTTGCTTAGTCTTCTCACTGGTCTTCTAGCAGGGACCTCCTGCTAGAGTGGGGTTGGGGCATGAGGGGAAATCTGTAATGGTCTCCAAAAGAAAGAATAAAGAATTGCTGGACAGCAACGAGGACCCTCTCTGAGGTACTAAAAAATTAAGCATGAATTGGGTAGGGTCTATAGAATTCTGCCATTTTCTCTGGCAGGCTCTGCAAACTAGGAACAGCAGTGATGAGAGTAATAGTGGGCATAGCCCAACAGTGAGTGTGTTCATCTGTCCCAGGCAGGATGACCCTGAAGCCTCTGGGAGTGGGTAAGTAAAGCTTCTTAGTAGAAGTAAAAAATATCCAATATCTCATCTGTCTCAGCTGAGGAGAAAACTTGCAATTCTCTCTCTCTTTTTTTATTTTTTTATTTATTTTTATTTAATTTTTTTTCTTTCTTCTAATGTTTGACCTACTATGACTCTGTCAGACTACTAAACTGGAAATGAAATAAAATACAATAGAGTAGAAATTTTGGCTGAGCCAATTAAAATATTCCATAGGGAGTCTTTCCAGTCCAAGCAACATTCTGAACCTCTGAATAAATTGTGTCTAGGCCGTGGTTTGTTATTTTTTAATTTGGACTAATGGAGTAGCTATAAAAGACTACAATTTGGAGCTTGTTCATTCACTCACGTCCTGATCAAAACCATTTAAATATATCAAAAATTGACACCAACTTCACCATCTTGATTTCCCTTATTACTGGCAATATTTCCCTCATACCCTTCCTTCCTAGGCTTGAGATCATGGAGGTATCTATTTATTTATTTATTTTTAAAATAAATTTTATTGTGTATATTTAAGGTGCACAGCATATTATAAGGTACATATGTATAGTAAATGGTTACTATGGTGAAACAAATTAACATGTCCATCATCTCACATAGTTGCCCATTTTTCCCCCTGTGGCAAGAGCAGCTATAATCAACCATGGAGGTATTTAGACCTCAGCACTGTCCTCCTTCACCCCTTGGCCACTATCCCTTTCTTTTATTTCTCTGTCAAGACCTAGAACCACAAACTATGGTGGTATGTGTGAAGATGGTTCTTCAGTCAAATATGTTTAGGAAACATTGTGTCAAACATACTTACAGGTCTTTGCTGCAGACCCTCTCAGAGATTTTAATGTGCTCCTGTGCACTGTGAATCTCCAAGGGCGAAATAAAATATCTGATTGTGAAACCCCTGTGGTTGTAGCATTACCTGAAATTCGCCCTGGGAAATATTGTCCTAAATTGCACTAACTGCCCACAGCTGTCCTCTCTGCCTTCAGTCCCTCTTGTTCCCATCCATCTTCAGTGCCACTATGGGAAATGATCTCAAACCACATTTTCCTTGAGCTGGTTCTCAGCTGGAGAAGTTTTGGTGACCACACACAGTACCTATTTTGCCACATCTAAGCCTTTCCCTGTGTGACCTATAAAGCTGTCCTTACTCAAATATGAGAAAACTGCTCCGCCTAACAGCAGCAACAGCAGCCATACCACTGACAAGGATATCCACATGCTATTGGTGGTACGGAAATTGTTTCCAGAATTCATACAGCTTCAGAGGTTACATTTTAAGAGCAACCAACATGAATAAACACAAGGACAAGTGAGAAAAGCCTGAATGACCCCCAACTTTGACAAGAGGACAAGAGGAGATCCGGTATATCCAACGATTGTTGTTTTGATTCTAAATCCTGTGGGTTATACTCAGGCCAGCAAATAAGAAATGGGTCAAAGCTGGGACTGAAAGAAATTGCTTGCCAAAATCTTCTGAGGTGGCTCAGATCTACTAAGAGCAGAGAAAAGACTTTTTCTCATCAACCACTTTACTTCATTCAAGAGTAATACAAACACAGTTGCTGCTATGGATTGAATGTGTCCCCCAAAAGTTCACATATTGGAACTTGATCTCCACTGGAACAATGTTAAGATGATGGGAAATCTAATTATGGTAATTAAAAGATGGGGCCTTCAAGAGGTAATTAGATTGTGAGGATTGTCCCTTTGTGAATGGATTGATACATTCATGGAGTAATAGGTGTCGCTCTAATGGCTTTATAAGACAAGCCAGCAAGAAGGTTAACTCACTCTTGCTCTGCCTATTTTTACCATGTGATACCCTGCATTGCCATAGACAGTAACCCCATCAGGACGAAGGCCCTCACCAGATGTGTTCTTGGACTTTGGACTTCCCAGCCTCTTCAACTCTAAGAAATAAATTTCATTTCTTTATACATTATCCAGTTTCAGGTATTTCGTTATAAGCAACAGAAACTGACTAATACAGTTGCCCTCCCACCTTAGATAACTAAAGCCAGACACGTTTCCACAACTGAGTCTTAGAGGCAGCACCAGTAGCTTAATGTTACCCCTCAAAGAAAAAGAGATTTTTTTTAAATGTTGCTTTCAGTGTTTGTGTAAATGTGCTACTCTTTGTTCTAAAACATAGCGAGTCTAAAGAATGCTGTACATACTATGTGAATTATCTAAGACCTCTTCATTCCCAAATACTTTGACCTAGAACTATTTAAATATGTCAGATCAAAATGTGTTTTGTACCTCAATTATCTAGACAGTTAAGTGTGTAGATGGGTTCTTGGTTTCAAGAGCATGTGACTGGAATAAAAAGAGGCTGTTTCTTTAAGAAGTTTTTACAAAGGCTTTCTAAAGCTCTCTTCTGTTTTGTTGATTTATTTTTTAAAGAGAGAAAGACATGTTGATGAATGAGTCGGCCTCTGTAGGATCCCAGGAGAGGAAGGAGGGGCTTGTGGGAGAAGGAGGGGTGGGCAGCTTTTTCTTCTACTTTGCTAAGGCTCCAAAGCCCCCAGTCTGTCCTGATTACTCTCCAAGATGCTGCACTTAGAGTCTGAATTGACTCCATGCCAAGAAAGCCCTTCTTTCAAGCCTTGGAGAGTTCCAAGCTGTGGGATAAAAAGTAAACAAGAACAGAAAGGGATGAAGGGTGGGAAGGGAAAGAAAAAGAAAGCTGAGGAAATGAGCATGCTTGCAAGCTGGGGGATGTCTGCATCCCCTGGCCTGCTAGGCTCCATTGAGATTCAGAAATCAAAGGGACAGCACTAACACAAAATGCCCAACCCAGAAAGGGATCTGATTTTGGATAGGAGGTGTCCAAGCAGTCTCCCTGCCTCTGGTCTGGAAAATAGCAGGTCCTTAATAACAGAACAAGTTTGAGTGAATTTGTTCTGAAAAATCAGCTGAGGAGCAGCTACAACACTGCTTTTTAGGGACTCGTGGGTCCCATAGGAGCCTTTCCTCATGATCTTGTAATCAGAGCTGTTAAATCTCTCAGTCATGCCAGTAGACAGGACAATGGAGCAATACTATATAACCTAACCGGCAGACTTTAGGGAAAACAAGGTACCCAGCAAAACAGGGAAACACCAAAAAAGATGTTTTTGATAGAATTTAATATTTGCTATTTTTAAAAGATTATGAACATGGGAAATTGCAGGAAGTTCTCCAGGTGACCTTGGAGGACCCAGTTCTCTCCACTTTCTTGCTTACAGTTCTCAAGAATAACTGTAGAATGTTCTGGGAATGCAACATCTTTTGATAAAGAGGAGGGGCTGGCAGGAACAGCCTGGGCTCTGTTCCAGTCTCCTCCAGAATAGGTTTTCTTTCAGTGCTTTAGCCCACCATGTCACGTGGCCCCTATGTATATAACCTGAGGTGGGCTACCTTCCAAGGGTCTCTCATCTGCGGTGCAAGTGGGGCATGCACAGCTGAGACTCCATTTGCTCCAGGCAGCTTTCCTAAGCCTTGGGGAAACCAGATCACAATGATCCTAGGCTTCCGTTGTCTGTTGCTGCCCCACAGTGATAAATCCACTTCATATAATTTGTTGCATATGACTGCGTTCTGTCTTACCAGACTCAGACAAGTTAGTAACCAGTGAACAGTGAACCTGCTTTACAGAAACTAGAATAGAGTTTCTTATACTTGTGTTACAGTTGTGTGTGATGTGGATCAGTTAGACATTGCTATAAAAATACTCTATAACAAACCATTCCAAAACTCAGTGACTTAAAACATCAGTGATCAGTCAGTGGGCATTGTCTCATCTAGATTGGACTCAGCTGGGAAGCTCTGCTTCATGCTGGGGTGGCTGGAGCAGCTCTGCTTCTCAGGGTAGGACTGAGAGACAGCCAGGTGGCTCCACTATACTTGTCTCTCCTCTTTCTTGGACCATCAGGCTAGCTCAGGCATGTTCTACTCTTGGCATTGACAGAAGATCAAGAGAGGGCAAGTCCCAATGCACAAGCACTTTTCAAGTGCTTGCTGGAATCTTGTCTACTAACATCTCACTGGACAAAGCAAGTCAAAGGGCCAAGCCCAAATTCAAGAGATAGGAAACTATACTCTGCCTTTTGAAAGACAAACTGCAAAGTTACACGGTAAAGGGTGTAGATATAGGAAGAATTGAAGAAGTGGAGTCAATAGTTCCACCTATTGTAATGCACCATCATCTCCTCGGTCTTTAAGTCCTCTAAAGACCTTCTCTAGACATCACTGATTCTTCACTAATTAATAGAAAGTATAGGAGATGTTTCTTTGGTGCTTAGTTTCCTTATCTGTAAAATTGGAGTGATATCTTCTCTGCCTATTTCACAGGTTTGGTATGGAGGCCAAATGAGATCATGGACCAGTTCATTGTCCATGATTTCATTTCATGTTCCTGAGACAATGGAAAGTTCTTAGAAAGCTATCAAATATTATACAGTATAAGCTATTACTATAATTACTACCAGTGGATCATACTCTTTGTATATACTGGGCTTGTGGGCCATATGTCCTCTGTCACAACTGCTCAACTCTGCCATTATAGTACAGAAGCAGCTATGGACAATATGTAAATAATGGGTATGGTTGTGTTCCAATAAAACTTAAAATACTAAAAAAAAAAAAAGGCAATTGGCCCAATGGTCATAGTTTTCCAACATTGGTATATATCCATGAATTTTAAGAAATAGATATTAGGATCGTTTTTCATTTATCTGAGATGCTTGTGTATAGACTCATTCAGGAGATTCCCTGGCTCCCTCATTAACTTATCATAGGGTTTAACAACCTTCACTATTAAAAGACTCATCATATAATCGAAGTTTCTCACTCTGTACTTTAAGCCCATGTTCTCTTGCTCTATGTGGGGGATAGTTTATTTCTTATATATCAGGTATCTTGTAAATTATAGGTACTTTATAAAGCTAAGTTATTTTGGGATTGCCCACATTTGAAAAGCAAAATAAAGTTTTGTCAATTTCCCTGGGACTTTGGAAGATCACTGGTTTTCTCCTTTCGCACTACAAGCTTTTGTACAATACTATTTTGGCAGAAAAAGAAGGAAGAATGAAAATTTGGGTCTTAGGACATATTTTACAGCCCCTGTTAAGAGAGTGGTCCCTTCATTTTTACTGAAGAAATAGCTGCTGCCACTGAGAACCTTCTACAACCCTCTTTGCTGTTTTCAGTATTGTCTTTGAATTTTCATTCCGTCAGCCAGAGGGGTTGGCAGTGACAGCTGAGCTATTCTCCATTGCAATCAGGTATAAGCCTGGCTCCGGGCAACACTCTTGGGAAACAATTGTAGAGGAAAGAATTCTCACTTCTAAGCCCTGGGAGATCAGTAGGCCTACCTTGAACGTGAAAATAAACAGAAAAATAAGCTGGGGGGAAATTTTAAAAAGTCACAACCCAATGATTTTTACCTGAACTCTTCATTAGGTATTCTGAATGATGCACTTTGGAAGTGAAAGCAACCAGTGAGAAGACAACAGAGGCTGTTGCTGGGGATTTGTTTTACTAAAACTCAAACACCCAGGACTTTCTATAGGATGCGAGCTGAGTCAGGACCCCTAAAAGGGCCTACTGTGAAAGATCTCATTGCCCTGGAATGATCTTCTCCACCTGAAATGAGGGTTTAGGTAGTAAGTAAATTACTTGAAACTCCCTAGAGAATGAATGCAGGTAATGAGGACATTTGGGGTCAAAGTTTGCATCAAAGCTTGCATCTCCCCAGTTGGTGCATAGTTTAGAAAGCACACAGGACATTGTATTGACTTTGTGCTATCTCATCAGCAGAGCTGGAAAGGCTCTCAGGGTACATTAAATTCAGTGCAGACATCATGGTCCAACCTTTGCAATAACCTGGAGCTTTCTCAGGTCTGGGCTCCATTTACAGTTGGCAGATGCCCAGTTCTAAGAGATTGCTTTAAGTAGCAACCCCTTGTAGCTCAGATCAGTTTCAAAGAATTCATGTTCAAAGGGAAGATTCCCTTTCCTTGTGCTCATATGAGAATGTAGCAGTGGCGAGAAACTGCCTCCCAAGAAGCTGGAGCCCTGGGTGGAGGATTTCCTTCGCCAGGATTAAAACTAGGCCTTCCTGCCATTCACAACACACACCTACCAGAAGTCTGAATCATCCTGGCTAATTAATGCACTCTTTACCTGCTATCTCCTATCCATCATACTCTCTGTTCTCCTCCCATTCATGACTTTCTAAGTGCAGCTTCCCTGCTACCAGCCCCACTGCAACCAGCCCCTTTTCCTACAAATCCATCTCATATGCTGGCCTCTCCTTAACTTTCCTATAGCTTGACTTTAGTTATTCAAAGTCCTATTTTCCTAAACTCATATCGTTTACTGACCAACATGTACCCCATGTTCTAGCAAATGGGGTTACTCACTGTTCCCTAAACTCATCTTGCCCTTTCCCACCACCTTCTTTCCGCAGGCCACTTTCTCAGCCTGGAATGTCCTACCCCATCTCCACCTACTAAAGTATTTAAAAGCCTAACTTATATACCATTTCCTCTAGATTTCCTCTAGAAAGATAATCAAATGGTACTCTAAAGTCCCTTAAACCCTGGACTTCAATAGTATTTCTCTTATGTTAATCATGTTCTCTCTTACAACAAAATGCCTTTCTGCCTTTTTAGATTGGGAGCAACTTCATCTCTAAACTGTCTTCTTCCTCCCAAAACATAATTCATTATAGATGCTCAGTTAATAGTGAACACCGGCTGGTCCGAGGGTAGTGAGTTATCTCAATTGATTGTTCGCAGTCATTTCATATCTAACTCCTTGTTCTAGTCTTTCCCCCTTCTCACTACTGCACTTAAAAAAATAAACAAAAAAAAAAAACCCTTATCACTGAATTAATTGATCAAATGCAAGACTCAAGGCTTGAAAGAGTTAATTTGCCCTTCTTGGTGCCTAAAACATAACCAGGAAATATTATGAGTAGGAAATAGAAAAGAAAAAATATAGAGAGAGAGATATAGATATAGATATGTATGTATCTGGTCTTGTCCCTTGTAAAAAGTAGGAAAGGCGTTTTATAACAGTTTTACTAGGTTGATTACCAGATTGTTTACTGAATCAGATCCTGTAAGCCTAAGAGAAGAAAGTTAAATCTTATCTTCCCATAAAAGCAATCTTAAATTGGCTTCTATTCTTAACCAAGGCATGGTGCCCAACTTCTTTATATGAATGGTATTTAATCAATTACAGACGTTACACCTGTATACCACATTGCATAAAACTTTCTACAGTGCATATAAATCAATTAAACAAGGCAATACAGTAGCCTATGAAATAAATTTTATTTAATACGGCCCATCATAAAGGTCTACTGTACTGTATGAAGTTTTCATCTTCTTTAAAATCTCTGCTAAAAGATTTAATCAGCAGGTGAAGATAATCCTTTGACAGAGTCATAGTTTCAAAAAGATCTCTTTGTGAAAATTTTGTAAGGCATTTTAGGAAAACATTGTAGAGGATTAAAGACTACGGTGAATTTTGGAGAAACTAATGCAGGAATATAGGTTTGGTTTTCCCTATTTCTCCCTGGCAATTTCTCTGCAGTGAGAATAGCTATTAGCCAGCAAGCTTGGATCTCTCTATATGAAAGTAGAAAGTATGCTGACTTTTGAGTAATCTCATCATCAGCACTAGCAATTTTCCCATTACCTGGTAATAACATACTTGACCATCAAGACTGCCCTGTTGTTAAAATGAATCCATCCATTTATTTCCTCATGATGGTGTCTTATTTTTCTCATGTGATAAAATACTTGGCCTAGGCTTCTTCCAATTTGACAGTCTTAAAGTCTACAAATGCTCACAGCCATCTCCAGGTTACCCCTCCACACTGCTAAGTCTCAAGGCTGCACTTCACAACTGAAAGTAGGGTGTCATCATGTTATTGATCTACCTCTGACTTACAAGCACAATACCCAGGTCTTTCTCCACAGTTATCATATCTGTGTCACAGTTGCTTAACCCTGGCTACACATTAGGATTCTCATTGCCTGAGTGCTCCTCCCCACCACAAAGCCAATTAAATCAGAAAATGAGAATCTCTTGGAGTGGGATGCAGGCCTCAGTAATTTTTTAAAATACCATAGGTGATTTCAATGTACCGGCAATGTGAGAACCACTGATCTCTGAAAATAAAAAAGTCGCTAGTTGATTGATTCAACTCTTGGAGTGGGATGCAGGCCTCAGTAATTTTTTAAAATACCATAGGTGATTTCAATGTACTGGCAATGTGAGAACCACTGATCTCTGAAAATAAAAAAGTCGCTAGTTGATTGATTCAGAAACCAATTAAAAGCACCTGAGGGGATTCAGAAATCTTGGGTTCTAGATGCCTCCTTAACAATAACCAGATGCATAGCTTTGAGCAAATCACTTCCCTTCTCAGTCTCAGTTTCCTCATTTATGAGTGGTCTCTCCAATATCAAAAATGGTATGATTCCTCAACAAAATGCTAGCAATCAGAATTCAACAGCATATTAAAAGGATTATACACCATGACCAAGTGGGATTTTTTCCTGCCAGGCAAGGACGGTTCAACACATGAAAATCAATATAACATACCACATAAATAGAAAGAAGAAAATAAAAATACATGAATATCTCAATTGATGCAGAAAAATCACTTCACAAAATTCAACACCTTTCATGATAAAAACATTCAACAAACTAGGAATAGAAAAAAAAAAATTACCTCAGCATAAGAAAAGCCATCTATATGAAAAGCCCACAGCAAACATCATACTCAGTGATGACAGACTACAAGCTCTTCCTGTAAGATTAGGAACAAGACAAACATAGCCATTTTCACCACTTCCACTCAGCATAATGCTGGAAGTCTTAGCCAGAACAATTAGGCAAGAAAATTAAATAAAAGGAATTCAAATTGGAAAGAAAGAAGGAAAATTATTATTGTTCACAGACAACGTTATCTTATTTGTAGAAAACCCTAAAAAGCCCACACAAAAAATCTTAGTACTAATAAACAAATCCAGCAAAGATGCAGGATACAAATTGTATGCAAAAATCAGTTGTTTCGGGCCGGCCCCATGGCGCACTCCAGAGAGTGCAGTGCTGGGAGCGCAGCAGCGCTCCCGCCGCGGGTTCGGATCCTATATAGGGATGGCCGGTGCGCTCACTGGCTGAGCATGGTGCGGGTGACACCAAGCCAAGGGTTGCGATCCCCTTACTGGTCACAAAAAAGGACAAAAAAAATAAATCAGTTGTTTCTATACACCAACAGTGAACAATCTGATAAAGGAAATATAAAAAAAGTAATTTACAATAGCAACAAAAAGAATAAAATTTACAATTGCAACAAAAAGTAATAAATGATTTAGGAGTAATCTTAACCAAGGAGGCAAAAGACTCATACACTGAAAAGTCCAAAATGTTGCTGAAAGAAATTAAAGACACAAATTAATGGAAGGACAAACCCGTGTTCATGGTTTGGAAGACTTAATATTGCTAAGATACTACCCAAAGTGATCTACAGATTCAATGCAATCCCTATCAAAATGCCAACAATGTTTTTTTTGTGGAAACAGACACCATCCTAAAATTCATATGGAATTTCATGGGACCCCAAATAGCCAAAACAATCTTCAAATAGAAAAACAAAGTTGGAGGTCTTATACGTCCTAATTTCAAAACTTACTACAAAGCTACAGTAATCAAATCAGTGTGGAACTGGCATAAAGACAGACATAGAAACCAATTAGAATAAAAAAGGGAGTTTAGAAATAAACTCTCACATACATGGTTGAATGATTTTTGACAAGGGTGCCAAGACCATTCAATGGAGAAAAATAGTCTTTTCAACAAATGGTCTTGGCAAAATTGTAAGTATATCCAAATGCAAAGAATGAAGTTGGATCCTTACCTTACCCCATACACAAAAAATTAACTCAAATGGATCAAGGACCTAAATGCAAAAGCTAAAACTGTGAAACTCTGAGATAAAAACATGGGGGAAAATTTTGTGACATTGAATTTGGCAATAATTTATTTGATATAACACCAAAAGTACAGGCAACAAAAGAAAAATACATAAATTGGTCTATATCAAAGTTCAAAACTTCTGTGTATGAAAGGGCACAGTCAATAGAGTTAAAAGTTAACCTACAGAATGGAGAAAATATTTGCAAATTGTGTATCTGACAAAGGATTAACATACAGAACACATAAAGAACTACAACTCCAAATAAATAAATAAATAAATAGATCAATAGATAAGTAAATAAAAATGGGCAAAGGGCAAAGGACCTGAACAGACATTTCTTCAAAAAGGCTAATAGACATATAGAAAGATGCTCAATGTTACGAACCATTAGGAAAATGCAAGTTGAACCCACAATGAGATACTACTTCACACCTATTCACACCTATTAGGATGGCTATTATAAAAAAAAAAAAAAAAAAAAAACCCAGAAAATAACAAGTGTTAGCAAGGATATGGAGAAATTGGAACACTTGTGTACTGTTGGTGGAAACATAAAATTGTGCAGCTGCTATGGAAGTATGGCAGTTCCTAAAAAACAAATAAACATAAAATTACCATATTATCCAGCAATTCCATTTCTGGGTATATACTCAAAGGAATTGAAAGCAGGGACTCAAAGAGATATTTGTACATTCATGTTAATAGTAGCATTAGTGCCAGTAGACAAAAGATGGAAGAAACCGAAGTGTCCATCAACAGATGAATGGATAAACAAAATGTGGTGTATACACACAATGAAATTCTATTCAGCCTTAAAAGGGGAGGACATTCTGTCACATACTACAACACTGATGAACCTTGAGAACATTATGCTAAATGATAGCAGCCAATTTCAAAAAGACAAATACTTATGATTCCACTTACTTGAGGTACCTAGAGTAGTCAAATTTATAGAAACAGAAGGTAAAATGGTAGTTTCCAGAGTTTAAGGGCAAGGGGGAATGGGAAGTTATTGTAATGGGTACAGAGTCTCAGTTTTGCAAGATGGAAAGAGTGGTGATGGTAGCACAGCAATGTGAATGCACTTAAATGCTCCTGAACTGTGCACTCAAGAATAATCAAGATGGTTAATTTTGTGTTACGTGTATTTTACCACACTTTTGAAAAAAAAAAAAAAAACAGTACAATGCATATATTCAATTCAAACTAGCCACACTTATTCAATAGTTTGTGAACATATGAGTAATTACTATATGAAAGCTGATTTAACACAATCACCTCCATCTTAAAGATGAACCAGCAAACAAAGATTATATAGTTAATTGATGTTAGGAAAAACAAAAGTTAATTTGTTAAACTTAAAAACAATTATCATCGAAAACAGCCATTAACTGAGATTTCTGTCTGTTGGTTAAATTCAAATAAAAAAGTGTTTCTTGCAGAACACTCTGATCTAGTATGATAATGCTAATACAAGGGGTTTACATGTAACATACGATGTAAATGTGCATGTACGATCACCCTTTTTTGTGAATGAGATAAGGCATTACTTTGATGCATTTGATATACAGAATCTGCTGAACCGATAATGTTGGATATTAAATAAAATGAATAGCAACTATTATGCAATATCTTTTTCTTTATAGCAGTTTTAGTTTAACAGAGAAATTAAGCAGAAAGTAGAGATAGTTCCCATACCCTCCCCCCTCCCACATATACAGTTTCTCCTATTATTGAGATGTTACATAAGTGTGGTACCTTTGTTACAATTATGAATCAATCCTGATATATAATTATTAACTTAATTTTATATTAGGGCTCCCTCTTTGTATTGTACAGTTCTATTGGTTTGCCTAATGCATAACGTCATGTATTAACCATTACAGTATTATAGAGAATAATTTTACTGCCCTAAAAATCCTGTGTGCTAATCTTTTATTAAAACAAAACAAAACAAAACACTATTTCTTCACCACCAAGACAGCAAATTTATTTCTGTCTTTTGAATGTGCATAGCTGAATGACATTTAGATCAGTAAGACTCAGAATTAATATAATCAGCCAGAGCACTTCACTGTTGCCACATACACTAGGTAGCTAAACTTAGTAACTACAGTAATAAAGTGGTTTATTATAATATACAATAGTTGCAAAAGTTAATTCCTATAGATATTAAATATTATATTTTTATGAAGGTTATGCCCATATCAAAAATCTCTAGAAGTTGGCAAGCACACAACAATGGAAAAAAATTCAAAATCAGACAATCCGCAAAATGTTGGCATTGGATTTCATCTGAGCATCATGAGGTTAGGGACTTTGTTTTACTCTGCAGTATCTCCTGTGTTTGCCATTCCTTGGAAAAATTAGCATTAAATTATGCTATTACATTAAAATAAAGTTTTACTCTGCAGTATCTCCTGTGTTTGCCATTCCTTGGAAAAATTAGCATTAAATTATGCAATAATCTATTACATAAAACATTTACTAAGAAGTACCCCACCCTAATATCTATATTAAAGAAAATACTAGATTTTCTTTAATCCTTACTCTAAATGATATACTCTAATTAAAATATTATACCTGTTTTGATAAATATAGCAGGGAAGCACAATCTGTTGTATTGGTTTTAGTTTTTTAATTAGTTACCTTCATCTATCAGGAGTGTGATAGAACACACCAGCAAAGGCATCATACTGTGTGACTGAAACTAGCTCTTAGTGCTGGCTAAGAACTAAGGAAGGGAAATACAGCAACTCTAAAGCCTCAAACAACTGCAAGAGCTAGAAATATGTTTTATGAAGAATCAAAAGCCAGGAATGAAAAATGTGCCCTTCAGAAAATAGGTTTTCCTATAAAGAAGTTGATCAAGCAGTAAGTGTTTATCAAATGGGACTGCATTCTCCTTACTACGTTAGGAGCTGAGGGTTACAGAAAAGACTCCCTTCTCCTTACTCTTAAGGAATTTTATAAGTTTTTGAACTGAACTGTCCAATAGAACTTTTCACAATGATGAAAATGTTCTAAGTCTGTGTGTCCAATATAGTATACAGGAGTCATATGCAGCAATCTAAATTTAAATTTAAACTAATCAAAATTAGAAACTCAGTTCTTCAGTTGCACTAGCCACATTTCAAATGTTGAATAGACAAATGTGGCTATTTAAATTTAAAATTAAAGTAATCAAAATTAAACAAAATTAAAAATTTAGTTACTCAGGCCTATTACTCACGTTTCACATGCTTAGTAGCCACTTGCGGCTCATGGCTATCTTACACATCACAAACATAGATCATTTCCCTCATCACAGAAAGTTCTATTGGACAGTA
>NW_007728754.1:222822-227630 GCF_000696425.1 Galeopterus variegatus | reverse complement strand
ACAAAATTAAAAATTTAGTTACTCAGGCCTATTACTCACGTTTCACGTGCTTAGTAGCCACTTGCGGCTCATGGCTACTATCTTACACATCACAAACATAGATCATTTCCCTCATCACAGAAAGTTCTATTGGACAGTACTGCTCTAGAAAATGACTAGAAAAGGAGGAAAGCATAATGTCCTTACTTTTAAGAAATGTCAATTGTATGGACTTCTTGAAAGAAAATCTTAAGTCACTATAAAAAGAAAAACTAATGGATAAGACTCTATTTAAGAAGGAATCTTATCAATTGAAGGCAAACCACATATACTTAACAACATACCTATAACTACCAGACTGATACTTGATCTTTAATTGGCTTTCAATTCATATATGACCATAACACTGTTAAGCAATGTCTTTAGCAAGGGAATAAAGTGTTTGGCACAAAAAGTTTCCATTTGAGAAATATTCTATGAAAAGTTAAATTCATTAAGTTCTTGACTTTGTCATCGAAGATGATCAGTGTGGGTTGATATAGACTTTCAGGAAAAAAATAAAATTTAGGATAGCAGAAATACCATTGAGGTGAATTATTCTGCTCCAGTAAACCTCATGCTGAGATTTATTTCTTCTCCTTGGTAATGCATAACAAGGAAAGTCAAGTGCAAGCTTGTATCAGTGGGACCATTTCAGCTGATGCATTAGAAGACTAACAGTGGTTTCACGTCATTCTAGCTGTGGGCCTATTGATGTTCTCATTAGGAACTAATATCCTCAGTGATTTGAAACTCATCATAAATATTTGAGTGGCATTCCTTCTAAAATGAGAGCTTTTTCGTTGCCCTTCATTCATGAGAGGGCCTCAACCCATTTGTGACTATGTTTCCAAAGAGTAACGTAACAGGTATACCCACAATAATGGGCCCTCAATATTCATGTAGATCTGATGGACTCTGTGCAAAAATAGAACACAGTAATTGTACACAGTACATGTGCCTTCAGTTATCTTTTCTACATACCTGCATGAAGTATTTATGTATTTGGAGCTGCTATACTGGTATCATCTTCAGAACTCTGGTCTTCAATGACTTCGGCCTGAAAATCACAAAACAAGGCCACTTAATTACTGAAAATTGGTTTCTTTATACATGAAATAATTTAATAACAATGATAATAATCATATTAATTGAAGGAAAGAAATTCACTGAGCAAAGCCACACTAAAGCATGGCATTACTCTGTTGAGAATTTGTGAATTTAGCAGGTTACATTCTGGCTTCTGGAAGAGTCCATCCTAGGTCTGACTGGAACATCCTAGTTGAGCACTACCCAGCTTCAAGGAAGAAGATCTCTGCTCTGGCCATGGAGGTTGGCCAACCGGCTGGCACAATGCGTAGCTCAAATTGACTGCCTTTCCTTTTCTATTTGCCTCATTCAAACTCATCCTATCCCTGGTGGTTTTTTTCTTTCTTTTTAAAAAATTTTTCATGTAACCCAGAAACAGTTCTTTTAAAAACAGCCTCTCATGCTTTATTCTATTCACTAAATAGAACCCTTAGTTTAAGCCTCCAAACCTCAGCTCCAGTAATAATCTAACCATGATCAGTATTGTTATTACTGTACAGCCATCAGCCATTTACCCACTCCTGCTTCCACGCTTTTGGTTTTATTGTACTGGTTAAAACTATCTCACCCCAGTGGGGTACCTGCTCCCTCCTTCTCTGGGAAATGACTGCTGTGGATGGTTCCCAGGTTTGGGCTCATCTCAGTCACAGCTGATTGGATTAAGAAGGGACATCTAAACCAAGATGAGCCCATCAAATTATTTTCCCTCAAAGTTTAGAATTAGAATTAGTCACTCTGAATGAAGGGTTTTTGAATGAAGGAGTTGAACACATAAGAGGTATGAGTTGGCTACCTTCTGCCAGCCATGTGATGGAGGAGCAGGAAAAAATGAAAGCAAATTAAAAAAAAAAAAAGTTCTGGTAGTTTTTCAGTTCAACCTACCATCTCCCCCTCCTACCCATCACACCTCTCGTGGACATATGCGAATAACCACCATCCTCATTCAAAGAAGATTGAGGCATCTCTACCTCCTTTCCATTTTGCCTTTTTTTTTTTCCTTTTTGTCTTTTTTCATGACCGGCAATGGATCGCAACCCTCAGTGTCGCGCCCGTACCGGACCGGGACCGGCATCGGGATCGCAACCCTCGGTGTTGCAACCGCACCTCACTCAGCCAGTGAGCGGCCGGTCTGTATGTGGGATCCGAACCCTCGGCGGGAGCACCGCCACGCTCCCAAGTGGCGCACTGTAGCAGTGCGCCACCAGGCCGGCCCCTCCATTTTGCCTTTAAATGATGGTTTCTGTATATCCTCTTCATCCTTCTATGTTAACTGCAAAGGTTTCTCCTTTTTAAGGTTAATCCTTCAGTTTGACCTGGGCCTATATCTCCCTACTTCCTGAGTAACCCCCAACAGCTATTCTTCAATGGCCCTCTCTTCTACCATGCTTTTATTCATATTTCTCCAGGGATTCTTAAAGCGTGCTCTGTTTTTCTTCACTTTGTCACAAAACTACGGGAGAGAGAGGTCTGCACTTTGAAACAAGGACTGAGCTCTGGCCACCTGCAAGTCACTGTGCTGAGCATTATAAAATGCATTATACATTTCCTTGAGCGAACATGCCCACAGCTCTGCCTGATGCAGGACTCTGCTTCCACCTCGAGTCTACCCAGTGAGCTCTCCTTCACGCTCATCACTTCATGGAAGCATTCATCCCAAAGAGAACCTATGGACTCCCAGTCACCAAATCCTAAACTGTTTTCTTATTTCTCATTCTATTTGGCCTTTGTGTTATATGATAATAATGGTTTATCCTCTGTGGTAGGCAGAATGACCCCTTCCCCCAAATATGCCCAAATCTTAATCCCTAGGTCCTATGAATGTGTTACATTACATGGCAAAGAGAAGTTGACAGATGCAATCAAGGTTAAAGACCATGAGTTAGGGAGAGTTTCATGGAATATCCAAGTGTATACAACCTAACAACATGAGTCCTTTAAAGCCAAGAGTTAGTCAGAGAGATACAATAGAAGAGGAAAGAGGAGAGATTTGAAAAATGTGAGACAGACTCAACCCACTGTTGCTGGCTTTGAAGATGAAGAAGAAACCATGACCCAAAGAACATGGGCAGCCTCTGGCATGGGAGAAGGGCCCTGTGATGACAGCCAGCAAGGACATGGGACCTCAGTCCTACAACCACAAGGAAATGATTCTGCCAACTACTCCAAGGAGCAAGGAAACAGATTCTTCCTGAGAGCCTCTGGAAAGGAACACAGCCTTGGGACACCTTGATTTTCGCCAGGTGAGATGCATGTCAGAATTATGACTTATGAACTAAAGATAATAAATTCTTGTTGTTTAAGCCACTAAGTTTATGATCATTTGCTTTGGTAGCAAGAGAAAACTAAAACACCCCCTTAATTCTCAAACTCTCCCCTTGGCTTTTGTAATAATGCATTTCATGGTTCTACCCCTATCTCCTTGAACACTTCTTCTTTGGCTCTTATTTACTTCCATTCTCCCTACGTACAGGTAATTCCTAAATTTTGGCTTTCCTTCCTATTCTTCCTGGCAATCTCATAAGCTTTCATAACCTCAACAACCACTTCTACTCACGAGGCACCAAATGCTAAAGTCTTGCCTCTGACCTCTCTCCAACTTCCTGGTGATCATGATCATCATCTAAATAACCCTCCCATCCAAAAAACTCAGTATGTCCAAAACTGAACTCACTGTCTTTTCTTCAAAGGTTGCTCCCCCCTCCTCCCTGATAGCTTTATTTTTTTATTCTCTCAGTTACCCAGATTCAAAAACTACCAATCAAATTTGATATCTCCTTATAAAAAAATACCCACCTTCCGATTATTTTCCAAGCTCTATGTGTTTCTTTCTTATGTGTTTCCTCATCTCTCTTCCTACTGGCATGCTGTATCAACCAGGTTTGAACCATGAAAACAGAAGGTAATTATTTAAAACAGAGGGACTTAAATATAGGAGTTCAGCTATAAAGATGGTAAAAGAACCAAGAAACTAAACAAGAGATAGTGAAGCAACCCAGAAGTTAGTACAACAGTAACTTGTTACCCTCCCTATCTTAGAGAGACAAAAATGAAGATAAGATTACCAAACTGGACTCATAGAGAAGTTTTCATTGCTGCCAGAAGTACCACCTGAGGCAGAGAGAGTGAAAGATCATTTCCCCAGCTTATTCCTCCTTCCTCCATTCTACCACCAGAGCCATTCACTGGCCACACCAGCAGAAAGCCAGCTGACAGCTGATATGGAGCCTAGAAAACACAGACTGTAATAATCAGGGGAAAAGAGAGGAATAAATCTAAAAGCAGATAAGTGGCTGACTGACATATAGTCCAGTCCCATCCCTCATTTCCTCTATTTGTAATATCTCTTAATTGGTCTTTCTGTCCTATCCTATAACACTACTGCTAAATTAGTCTTCCTAAAGCACCAATTCAATTACATCAGTTTTCTCTTCAAATTTTTCAATAGATCCCTATTACCTATTGAAAAAAATTCCTAATCCTTTATCTTAGCATAGTAGATGGTTACTATGAATTACACCTCTCAGTATTCATGCCTTTGGGTAGTCCCCTCCTACACTGACTCTAGGTTTGACCAATAGGACATTAGCGAGTATGCTTGCAGAGGCTTGATATGCATTTGAACATTGAGACTTATCTTTGTATGCTCTTAGGATCCAGCTACTATGAAAAGCATATAAACTAGCCACATAGAAAGAAAGAGT
>NW_007728754.1:221912-222359 GCF_000696425.1 Galeopterus variegatus | reverse complement strand
ACTGTTCTAAAAATTTGAAACGAAAGTCATTCTCCCAAACTCATTCTATGAGGCCAGAATCACCCAGACACCAAAGCCAGACAAAGATACAACAAAATAACTCTGTTAATTACAGAGTTAAAAGACAACCAACAGAGTGGGAGAAAATATTTGCAAAATATACATCTCACAAAGGATTAATATCCAGAATATACAAGAAACTCAAACAACTTGACAAGAAAAAAACAAGAAACCCAATTAAAAAATGGGCAAAAGAGCTAAGTAGGCATTTCTCTAAAGAAGATACACAAATGGCCAACAGACATATGAAAAAATGTTCAACATTACTCAGCATCCGGGAAATGCAAATCAAAACTACACTGAGATACCATCTCACCCCAGTTAGGATGGCTAAAATCCAAAAGACTCTGAACGATAAATGCTGGCGAGGTTGTGGAGAAAAAGGAA
>NW_007728754.1:195140-221194 GCF_000696425.1 Galeopterus variegatus | reverse complement strand
TCTGAAATAGCTCTCATAGATTTTTTTAAAGGCACCAATTGTTTGTTAAAGAGAAATACCACAGGTTCTCACTTATTGGTGGGAGCTAAAAATTAATAAATAAATTCACACACACACACAAAAAAATAAAAAACGGGGGGGGAAGAAGACATAACAACTACGATTCCTTGAAGTTGATACGACAAGCAAACAGAAAGGACATTGTTGGGTGGGAGGGAGGAGAGGGAGGAGGGAGGGAGGTTTCAGTAATGGGCCACAATAATCAACCACATCGTATATCGACAAAATAAAATTGAAAAAAAAAAGATACAACAAAATAAATAAAATTATAGGCCAATATCTTTGATGAACATAAATGCAAAACTCCTCAACAAAATATTAGCAAACAGAATACAGCAACACATCAAAAAAATTATGTGCCACAATCAGGTGAGATTCATCCCAGGGATGCAAGGATGGTGATACACCACATCAACGAAATCAAGGACAAAAAACATGATTATCGTAATAGTTGCAGAAAAAGCAGTTGACAAAATTCAATACCCCTTCATGATAAGAACCCTCAGCAAATTAGGTATAAAGGGAAATATCTGAACACAATAAAAGCCATATACAAGAAACCCATTGTCAATGTCATCCTGAACAAGACAAGGATGCCCATTCTCACCACCCCTGTTTAACACAGTATTGGAAGTATTAGTCAGAGCAATAGGGCAAGAGAAAGAAATAATAGGCATCCAAGTCAGAAAAGACAAAGTTAAACTGTCCCTGTTTGCCGATAACATGATCCTATATTTAGAAAAACCTAAAAACTCTACCAAAAAACTCTTGGAGCTGATAAATGATTTCAGTAAAGTTGCAGGATAAAAAATCAACATGCAAAACTCAGTAGCATTTTAATACTCCAACAACAAACTAGCAAAAAGGAAATCAAGAAAGTAAGCCCATTTACAATAGTCACCAGAGAAATAAAATACCTAGGAATCAATATAACCAATGAGGTGAAAGATCTCTACAAGGAGAACTACAAATCACTGTTGAAAGAAATTAAAGAGGACAAAAAATGATGGAAAGATATCCCATGCTCTTGTATTGGAAGAGTCAACATTGTGAAAATGCCCATACTACCCAAAGTGATCTACATGTTCAATGTAATCCACATCAAAATACCAATGAAAATCATCACTGAAGTAGAAAAAACAACCCTAACATTCTATGGGACAACAAAAGACTGCAAATAGCCAAAGCAATCCGGAGCAAAAGAAATAAAGCTGGAGGCATAACACTACCTGACTTTAAATCATACTACAAAAATATAGTAAACAAAAGAACATGGTATAAAAACAGACACTTCAACCAGTGTAACTGAATAGAGAACCCAGAAATCAACCAATGTCCTTATAGCCAACTGATCTTTGACAAAGGCACCAAGAACATACAATGGAGAAAAGATGGCCTCTTCAATAAATGGTGCTGAGAAAACTGTACATCCATAAGTAGAAGAATTAAACTAGTCCTGTAACTCTCACGTAGAAAAAACAACCCTAACATTCTATGGGACAACAAAAGACTGCAAATAGCCAAAGCAATCTGGAGCAAAAGAAATAAAGCTGGAGGCATAACACTACCTGACTTTAAATCATACTACAAAAATATAGTAAACAAAAGAACATGCTATAAAAACAGACACTTCAACCAGTGTAACTGAATAGAGAACCCAGAAATCAACCCATGTACTTATAGCCAACTGATCTTTGACAAAGGCACCAAGAACATACAATGGAGAAAAGACGGCCTCTTCAATAAATGGTGCTGAGAAAACTGTACATCCATAAGTAGAAGAATTAAACTAGTCCTGTAACTCTCACCATATATGAAAATCAACTCAAAATGGATTAAAGACTTATAAGACCTGAAACTATAAAACTCTTAGAAGAAAACATAGGGGAAAGACTTCAGGAAGTGGGACTGGGCAAAGACTTTATGAACAAAACCCAAAGCACAGGCAACAAAAGAAAAAATAACAAATGGGATTATATCAAACTAAAAATCTTCTTCACAGCAAAAGAAACAATTAACAGAGTGAAGAGACAACCTACAGAATGGGAGAAAATATTTGCAAACTTTGCATCTGCCAATTTTTTCAATTTTTAAAAATTAATATCCAGAATATACAAGGAATGCAAACAACTTAACAGTAAAAAAACAAGTAACCTGTTTAAAAAATGGGCAAAAGAGCTGAACAGATATTTCTCAAAGGAAGATATACAAATGGCCAACAGACCATGAAAAAATGCTCAACATCATTAAGCGTTGTGGAAATGCAAATCAAAACCTCATTTAGATATCTTATCCCAGTTGCACCAGCTATTATTAAAAAGACAAAGAATAACAAATTTTGGCTAGGATGTGGAGAAGGAGGAATGCTCCTACTCTGTTAGGAGAATTAGTGCAGCTGCTGTGGAAAACAGCATGGAGTTTCCTACAGATAGAACCAGCCATATGATCCACCAATCCCACTGCTGGGTATATACACAAAGGAATGGAAATCGTCATGTCAAAGGGGTACCTGTACACCCATGTTTATTGCATCTCTATTTACAATAGCCAAGAGTTGGAACCAACTTAAATGTCCATCATTGGATGACTGGATAAGGAATATGTGGTATGTATACACAATAGAATACTACTCTGCCGTAAAAAGGAATGAAATTTTGCCACTCACAGCAACATGGATGAACTAGAGAAAATTATGTTAAGTGAAACAAGCCAGGCTCAGAAAAAGAAATACTGCATGTCCTCACTCATAAGTGGGAGCTAAAAAATAATAAATATTTTTTTAAAGAAAGAAAGATACAGCAATCACATAAATCTGTTGAACTTTCAAAAAGAGAGAACAGAACTGAGGTTACCAGAGGTGGGAAAGGGGGAGGTGGAGGACAGATTAGCTACAAATTTGTAAAGGGCCACAAAAAATTATTACATTGTATAATATTGAATATACTAATTATCCTGATTTGATCACCACATAATGCACACAGGTGTTGATATTCAACGAGTTACTCCATAGGTATGTACAGTCAATTATGACTCAATAAAAAAATTTTTTAAAAAGAAAAAAAAAAGCAAGGGCTTTGAACTGATGCACTAGTTTGAATCCCAAGTTTCCTGACCTGCAAAACCGGGATAACAACCCTTACCACACAGGGTTGTTGTGAGTGCTACTTGCACTAACATAGGAAAAGCACACTTCCTGGCACGCTGCTGGTGCTCATGTGCTCAAGAAATAGCGAGGCTGGGAATCTTAATACATCTTTTTCTCTCTCTAGCACTCAGGACAGGACCTTATACATTGTGAATGTCCTACACCTGGCCATTTCCTAGAGGACCTAGGGAATCATTTCCTCATTTATTTCCTTTTACTAAACTGGTTTTGCAGTTTTCTTACTTATATAATGACAATGTTCCTGAAGTTTGGGGATCATTCGTCCCTATCAGACTCAGCAAGCCCTCATAGAAATGCACATTCAAGTTAGCAGGTAGATGTTGTACTCTTCTCTGTTCTTGGAACTGAGAGGAATATGCAAGACCCAGGGTTCCTGATCTCAAGGAATTGACGATCTGTGGACACAGCACATACACCTATGAAGCCACAAAAAGAAATCCACCACATATTTTATAGCATTTTTATAAGCTTTGTGCACTTTCATATCAAACACTATTCTATCCCCTTCAAAGCTCCCAGTGCCTCTGAGGTGCACAGGGCTGGTATTAGTGTGCCAATCATAAAGCTGAGGAAACCAATGCTCAGAAAGGCTGAGCAACGTGCCAGGCCACAGAGTTGCTTGGTGGCAGAGCTCAGACTGGGTCCCCAGTGTTTTTCCCAATAGACACTCATCTTCTGTGTCTTCCTCCCACACCCTCTAATTTCTTTCTTAATATCTTTAATATACCCTAAAATAAGAGATTATCAGATTATTCATTCATTCCAAAGCATCCACTAAGCTCCTTCCTTGTGCACGTCTCCTTATTGGTTTGCAGGATACAGAGATGGCTACAAGAAGCCACAATATCTGTAGAGAGTGGCAGCATCATGTACGAGGATGAAGAGAGTGTTTCCTTTACTGAGAGTCCACAAAGCCTTCAGGAAAGACACAGCTGTCAACTGGGACTTTGAAGACTGAGCAAAAGAGCAGATAAGTGAACTCAGGCCATAGACTCAGATCTCCAAGAAATGCAACTTAGTTTTTTTGTACAACTCAGTTTCCATTTTGAGTACCCTCTCCACATGGGGGCAGTAACCTATTGTATGTCAGTCTGTGTAATCTCAGTCCATTCAGGGTATGATGATTAATTTTGTGTCAACTTGACTAAGCCATGGAGTCCCCAGATATTTGGTCAAATATTACTCTGGATATGTCTGTGAGGGTGTTTCTGGACGAGATCAACGTTGGTATCAGTAGACTCAGTAAAGAAGATTGCTCTCCCCAATTTAGGTGGGCCATATCCCACCTGTGGAAAGCCTAAGTAGAACAAAAAGCTGAGCAAGACAGAATTCTCTCTCTGCCTGATTGTCGTCAAGCAGGGGACATTGGTCTTCTCCTGCCACTGGACGCAGACTCAGACTGAATCTTACACCACTGGCTCTCCTGGTTCTCAGGCCTTTGGACTCAGACTGGAACTATACCATCATCTCTCCTAGGTCTCCAGCTTGCTTACTGCAGATCTTGGGCTTTGCAGCCTCCATAACCAAGTGAGCCAATTTCATGCAGTAAATCTCTTTGTATATATAATCTCCTGTTGGTTCTGTTTCTCCAGAGAATCCAAATTAATACACAGGGTCTTTTCTCACATCTCACTGATAGGATGTCTGTGTTTCTGGAAGTAGCAATAGAGGAATTTACTTAGGTCCAAGAGAGGTGAAGAAGGAGACAACTGGTCATCGTTGCTCATGACAAATACGTCCCACTAGGGGCCCACATTCCTGGCAGATGCCCTCCCCTCATTGTCCTTGCAGATGACTGTTAGCTGTAGTTGTTTAAATCATCACAGGGTCCAGATCCAGCTCTTGCAACCTTCAAGGTATTTGGGAAGCGTTTGAATGTTCCCTTGCCCATCCAGACATCCAATGCATTTGGCAAGACTGTCTCAAAGCCATCAGCCTAGCCACCCCACACAGCCCCATCTGTTGCTTCATGACTGGGAGACTCAGGAGCTCTGCACATCTTCCATCTTACAAGGATCTGCCTGCAACGTGAGACACATGTCATCTCCACCTCAGATCTCTACAGACATCATAGTATTTCTACTGGGAGACACTCACAGTATCCCACAATGTCTACTTCTCCCTAGCTTCCACTAAGCATTTTGACTCCCTCAGCCTGCTAAAGCTTTATCTAGACAGGCAAGGGTGGGAGTGGGGGAGCAGGAAAAAAGGGAATTCTTACATATTCTTTCTTGCACATGAAGCTTGGCTTTTGGTCACTAAAAGCCAATAGGTTAATTAATGCCGTCTGCAGATTTGATTACTCCACTATTGTTGGTTTTCTGTGATACCATCTTCCCCTCGTGAAATAAACACTGTTGATTGAATAGGGGAAATTCAAGGGGAGAAGAAATGAGTTCCGATCAAGACATAATTTGGGTAATATTTAACACTCTTCTGCACAGTAGGGTTCAAATATGCCAATCTGGTAGTAAGGGAAGACATGCTAAGGTGCAGTATGAGAGATACTGTGGAGGTAAAACTAACAGGATTCATTATTTTCATTTTTGCAAAACATTTTTGCTCCTGAGGTTTTATTTGTGAAGGTTAAATAAATTATTAAGCAACTTATCAAAACTGGTCATTTCTAAATAACAAAAGAGTAGAACTGGATTCTATCCCAAATTCCCACATTTACGTTTTCTTCTCTTTTCATTTTGTACTGTGTTTTGTGTGAGCCAAACAAAGTTGCTTACTTAGCATCCTTCACTTGTTTCCAGACTCATACCTCTGTACAAGCAAGTCCCTTTAAAGCACCTGTGCCATAATGAGAACTGGCTTGGGTGCCACTCAGTAGTCCCTGAGGCCTGTGCTGGGGAAAATGCGAGCTATTCTATCAAAGGTTGTGCCCGGACATCTGGCTATGTTGCCAGTATCAGTGCTCAGAGGCAGAGCCAGTGGCTGGCATGAGACAGGCAAGAAGAAGTGATAAGTGTGATCTGCTCCACTGGGCAAAGCAAGGGTCAGGAGCATCCCTGCTGAGGGTGATATAGTAGAGTGGACAGAGCAGAGCACGGCTTTGCGAGGATGGCCACTCACAGAGCACTCCTAGATGGTACCTGGGAGAGGGAGGGCAGGAACCAAGGGAAGGATCCAGTCTCCTGGAGAAAGGCCAACAGGAGCTAGGCAGGATATCATCTCCTACTGGACATCTGGGGTACCAGGTAGGATGAGATGTGTAGAAGCCAGTACTGTGGGTTGGATCCATCCTGGGGTAGGGCATGGCTATAACTGGCAGCCTGCAAGAGTGCCCAGGGTTAGTCCCTCATTCAGAAAGTGGGCCTGATTAGTATTCTGTCTCAGTACTAGGTACCACTGGTTCAGAAAGAAGGGTAGTCCTGAGCTGGGAACTATAAGGGGCTGAGAAATTCCATGAGAAGAGCTACAAAGCATGGAGATCGGAGAACAAAAGAGGCAGCAAGAGTCAGATAAATTCCAATGGAATATAAATTCTATGAGGGCAGGAATTTTTGTCTATTTAGTTCACTGCTATATTCTATGCACTTGAAACAGCTCCTGGAACATAGTGTGCATTCAGTAAAAATCTGTGGAAAGAATGAATAAAATCACAGTTCTGCCTTTTTCCAGCTGTGTAACTGTGGGAAAAATATTTAGCCTCGGTTTTTCTTGGATTCAGTTTTTTACACACTATGTGTTGTTGTAGGCAGAATTTTGGCTCCTATGACCTTAACCCCTAGCTGTTACTCCCATGAATGTTACATGACATGACAAAAAGGGACTTTGCAGATGTAGTCAATTTTATTAATACATTGACTTTAAAGTAAGGAGATTATCTTAGATTTTCTGAGTGGATCTAATCTAATCACATGAACCCTTAAAAGCAGAGATTTTTCTCTAGTTCACAGCAGAAAAGGAAGTCAGTGGTTCCAAGGTGTAAGAAGGATTTGATGTGCTATTGTGGGCTTGAAGATGAAGGGGGCCATGTGTTAAGGAAATGGTGACCTCAGGCCTATAACAACTGGAAGCTGAATGGGCTTAGAAGTAGAATGTTCCCAGAGCCCAACCAACACCTTGATTTCTGCCTCATGAGTCTCTAACAGAAGATCTAGTTGAGCTGCTCTATGCCCAGACTTCTCACCTTCAGAACTGGTGGATAATAAGTGGGAGTGTTTTAAGCCACCAAGTTTGTGCTTATTTACTATGGCAGTAATAGAAAAGCAGAGAGTGTGTGTATACACACACACACACACACACACACACAAAAATACACTTCCTGGAACATTCTAAGTATTAATAATATTAACTAAAGCTGACAATCACCATGGCTTACAACTGAATTTCCAGGTTCCTCCTCAACCCTTCTTTCCTGGTGACCACCTCCTAATCCTAATCACTTCATTAATTTTATAATGAAATGCTCCCTATGGACCTAATTTTGAATTAATTTTTTAGGCAAGTGTCTCTTGCTAAGAGTGGACTCAACAGAGAAGGACTGTTTGTGTGTGAAAAGACATCCTACCAAAGCAGACCGACTGCATTGTGCATCAGAAGGGCTGAGAAGGAAGAACAAAGGAAAATGACAAGAGAGCCTGAATAAATGGCTCTGTGGGCTTCCATAAAAGGGAATGGGGTTGCTACTTTCCTTGTGCAGAAGGGAACGATCATAGATGACTTCAAATAGATGAAACCTTCTTTCGGTGAAGTTTTCTGCATGGTTGCTGGTGCCGAAGCCTGAAGTTGTCAGTCACAGCATAGGTCAAACGCTGCACATTAAGAGGAGAATCCCACAATGTCAGAGATGGCAGGGAGCCTCAGAGGTCATCCGAATCAGCAGAGTTCAGTTTCAGAGAACAGAATTCACTTCAGCTAATTTGAGTAACAGGAAATGATTACACTGTGTACTGGATTAAATAGTGTCCCTCTAAAATTCATGTCCACCCAGAACCACAGAATGTGACTTTATTTGAAAATACGCCCTTTGCAGATGCAATTAGTTAAGTTAAGAAGGGGTCATACTGGATTAGAGTAGTCCCTAAATCCAGTGACTGGTATCTTTATAAGACACCATGTGAAGGCACAGAGACACACATAGAAAAGAAGTCCATGTGATGAGAGAGGCAAAGCTTAGGGTGACACAGCCGCCTGCATAGGAATGTCAGGGTTTGCTGGTAACCACCAAAAGCTCAGGAGAGGCAAGAAACGATTCTTGCTAGAGCCTGCAAAGGCAGCAAGGACCTAGTGACACCTTGACTTAGAACTTCTAGCTTTCAAAACTGTGAGAGAAGAAATGTTTCTTGCTTTAAGCCCTACATTTGTGAAAATTTGCTATGGCAGCCCTATAAAACAAATATGCACCGTTTCAAATGGCTCAGAGAATTATTTTATGTGGAGAGGCTGATGAAGAAAAGACCAAAGGCTTAGTTTCCAGGAATAATCCCAAAGCCACACTGTGAAAGCAGTTAGACAAAGGAGTGTTGTCCTGACTCACCCAGGAGGCCACCATGTCTGCTGGCTCTAGAATCACTCTGTATCTGCTACTATGGGACACTCATGAAAAAGGATGCCTCATGTCCTGCCTTTCTGCCTACTTAATTCAGTAATTTAAATTCCCAATTTAAGTCTCTAACAAGGTATCAGATTGGTGGAGCTGAATCATAAAACCTTGCTGCAAAGGAGACTGGAAATGGAGGCTTTGGCTTTCCAGCCTATGCAGCTAGGAAGGCACAAACAGAAGGATGAGCATCCACATCAATCGCAGTGTGCACTAGAGCATCTACTCCTAACTTCTCATAAAGACCCAGATTCAACTAGCCTTTATTCATGAAAGATTGGGGTGAAGGATGAGCATCCACATCAATCGCAGTGTGCACTAGAGCATCTACTCCTAACTTCTCATATAGACCCAGATTCAACTAGCCTTTATTCATGAAAGATTGGGGCTGGGCATTCTAACACATGATCCCTCCTATGTTATTTCATTCATCTCCTTAACCTTTTAAGGCATCTATTATTTTCCTAATTTTATATATTGTGGAAACTGAAGTTCAATGAGGTTTTTAAATTCATTGATTGTCTCACAACAATTTATTTAACATTCAATAGGTATTTATTGAATATCTACTATGTGCCAGGCTAGCTGGGAATAAACAGTAAACAGAAAAGACAATTCTTAAATTGCACTGCCTACAGTCTAATGAGATTGTTTTAAACTTTGGCCTACATAAGAGTTGCCCGATGACCTAGGATTTCAGGTAGATTTCTGAGCCCCCACTACCAGAAGTCTGGGAAGAGAAACATGGTCTGGGAGCTGGTACATACTGCAGAGATGATCTGAACCCCAGTCCTTTGATTCGAGGCCCAGATGCTCTGTTTATACCCTGGAAATTCCTCCAGGTGCCAGGGAAGAAAAATAAACATGTGGAGAAGGCAGACATAAGTCAGTAGGTGTTAAGTCAATTATTAATAACTGAACCTGGCATGATAGCTACCTGGCAAAACAATACATCCTCAGATTATTTGGGACCTTTGAGTATCTAGGCTGTGAGCCCTGCAAGGTCCTTCACCCTCTTCTTTATCTGGAGTGAATCCAAGTGAGGTGGAGAATCCCTTTCCAAGTTCAGCTCCTCTCAGAGCAACTCTCACACAGAATCATAATGACCTCTTGTCTTGTCTATCAACTCTGCTGCGCTGTACGTACAGGAGGGCTGGGGATCACGTCTGCCTTATTCATAGTCAGTTTAAACTGTGGACCAGACAGTGCTAAGTTTTAATGCACAAAAAAAATTTTTGTGGTAGACAGAAAGGGAATAACTCATGTCCCTTCACACTGAGGGAATATGTGCTCCCTAGCCTTATGTTTCATAGAGCAGAAGACAGCCGCAGGACTCAGAACGTTCTGCACAATGCCCTTCACCCTGCCATTGGCAAAAGGGCTATGGAGTCTTCTTTGCAGACTGAATGTGCAGTGAGACTTTTCCGCCCCCACTGGAGGCACTGCCCTGATTCCAGGAGGGGCCGAGCTCCGTTCCCTCCCCAGCACATTGCAGAGGCAAGGGCAACACACAAACCCCCATCCCCACACCCCACCCTCCACCACCGCCATTCTCTAATTCAGCAAATACTTCTTTTCCAGGCTCTATTCCAGGTGTTTGAAGTACAGTGGTAAACAAAGCTCTTGCTCTCATGAAATTTACATCCTAGCCGGATGAAAAACACATACATGAATGGGTAACCAATAATTGCAGATCATGATAAGCATTAGGAAAGAAAAAAGAAGATAATGTGATAAAGTGATAGGCTGATTACTTTAGATAGTTGGTCAGAAAACACCTCTTGTGGGGGTGAAATTTAAGCAGAAACCTGTAGAGCAAGAAGGTATCACGAGAAGACATATTATAAACTAAACTATGTTTACAGTTTATCAGACTGTTTTCAAAAAAGGGAACACCAGGTGGGAAAAGCCTTGTAGAGAAGAAAACTTACTGTTTGAAGAACAGAATAAATCCAGTGTGGCTGGAGCTTATTAATAGGGACTATGAGAGGAGGCAAAAATGCAGGCATGAGCCAGATCACTTGGGGCTTTGTATGCTATGAAGAGAACACAGTCAAGTAACAGCCCCCAAGGACCTACTCTTGGAACTTCTGAGAGGGGTTCAGGTACATGGCATGGAGGGGAAGACAGAAAAAAGGAAGGCTTGCTCTCTTGTAGATTCCTTTGATCCACGCTCTCGAAGAGAAATCTAGAAAAGTGTTCTTTGCCCTCTGCTGTCAGTGATCACATTCCCAAAAACACCCAGGAGAACTACCTTATTAGGATTGAAAACATACTAGTATGAAAATTACTAGATTCCTTAGATTATAGTTGTATTCACATTCTCGATTCAAATGCACTGAAGTTATGACTCAATATATAATTGTTCTTACTGCCCTGCAACCAGTTCCACTTGGGATTTCACAATCCATCTTACCTTGATTCATTTCTATTCTCCCCTATGGTATCTCAGTATAGGTCAGTGTAAAGTAGCATAAATTAGAGTAAACATGCCCGTCTAAATATAGGTGGTGGAAAGAATGTGCGCCCCCTGCCGACACGTGCATAGCATTGCTCAATGAGCCACCCAAGTGTGGAGGCAGCTGGCAAAGTGAGGCTTGGGTTGGGAGAAATTTTTAGAATGCGCTTGTAGGTTCAGTTCGCCAGATACCATTTCTTAAAAATCCTGTATTTTGAAATAACTTTTGACTTACAAAAAAGTTGCAAAGAGATTACAGAGTTCTTGTATAACTTTTACCCAGTTTCACCTGACGTTAGCATCTTCTATGACCATGGTACAATGATCAAAACTAAGAAATGAATGTTCAATAAGCTAAACTATAAATATTGTTCCAGTTTCCCCAGATCCCCAAATGGAAACAGTTTAAACTAAATCTCCATTCCCCACCAAAGCCAATGGGACCAGAGGGAGTTAGGTGAGTAGAACCCAGCTGGGGACAAGGACAGCCCAAGAGAGCTGACCTACTATAATGAATGGAGGAGGAAGGCAGAGTACTTCTAAGTGACTGGGTATGGTGGGGAGATGGGGCAGGCAGCCACTCACCTCCTCGAGGGGAAAAGGAATGCCATGAGCTTCTAAAAGGTGAAGACAGTGGAAGAAGTGCTCCCAGTGCTCACCCTCATTTGAGAATCAAGGCCCTTTTCACCCGTATGGGCCTGTCTAGCCCCTGGGGTCCCAATGCATCTCCTCCGCATGGTGGCAGTGGTGGCGAGACAGTGGAAGAAGTGCTCCCAGTGCTCACCCTCATTTGAGAATCAAGGCCCTTTTCACCCATATGGGCCTGTCTAGCCCCTGGGGTCCCAATGCATCTCCTCCGCATGGTGGCAGTGGTGGCAGCAGAGAGGCTGGAAGCCTCTGTCTGCATGACATCTGCTGCTCAGCACAGTCTATGTCAGAGTCTACATAAATGACACCTCTTTGTTTTGCCTCTGCCTAACCTGCACAGTTACACAGGGCGGGACCAGCGCAGCATTTGCTATGTTTCACAGCATTTGGTACGCAATAAGGAGCATTTGGGAGGAGATGTGCGTGAGAGGAAGAGAAAAAGAGAACAGTCAAACTTGCAACAAAGAACTCTGTCTGTGACTGGTCAAAAAACAGATCATTTTTATTGTCATTGAGAAGTTAACTATTCTTCTCCATAATTGCACCCAGGCTTGTGGGTGGATAAGCAATTGTCACCAATACTTTCTCGGCTTCCATGAAATCTGGAGAGAAGCACCTAAAGGAGCATCAGAGTGTTTTTCAGGAAGTACATTAATAGTAGCTCTTCCCACCACCACCACCACCCCACCCCCACAGGGGTAGAAGCTGCTTAACAAGTTGGAGTTCCCAGCCTATGAATCAGAGAAAGCATATGTTGAAGCTAGTAGTAAACATTCCTAACTTTTGCTTGAATATGTGGGTTATTGGTGGACAAGGGAGGAGTTGGAGAAATAGGTGAAAGAGAAAATGGAATTCCTTGCATTCAAGGAATGAATTTTCTGCCTACACAGAGGGGGAGACTCAAGCTGAACATTTAATATTCTGCACAAATATGCCTTTTGCTTCATTGACAAATGAAATGGAACTGGAATCTGGATGATTAATTCAGTAAGTCACAATTCTTTTGCTTTTAGTGTTTGGTATTCTTTTATGTTCTGTGTTATATGGGGCAGAACTTTGGGGTCTCAAGCAAGCAGTTACATAAGCACTTAAAGTTCCAAAATTGTTTTCTGAAAAAAAATAACATTGCCTGTAGGAGCAGGCATCCCTACAGCAACTCATGTGAAGAAGAGGGTTAGCCTTCTCTCTGGGTAAGATGATATGTCCAGTTCTTAAACTTGGACAATGTGAGAGCGATGCTGTCTCCTCGAAGAGGAGGAGCACAAAAAGGAATACATTCTTCTGCACATTCTGGTTCCTCACCCTTGACAGCCAATGTTATTAAATTTAGTTTACCACTGTAAATATATTCTATGCATTTACAAGCAAATGAAAAAATAGATGAGGGTACTTCAAAGAGTTCATGGAAAAATAGGATGTAAAGGTAATACAAATCTTACTTTTTAAAGAACCCTCATACATACATAGTTATGGGCTGAATTTTGCCCACTTCCCCCCCCCATTTACACATTAAAGCCCTAACCCACAAAGTGATGGCATTTGAAGTTAGAGCCTTTAAAGAGGTAATAAAAGTTAAATGAGGTCATAAGGGTAGGCCCTAATCCTTCAGGACTGGTGTCCTTACGAGAAGAGGAGGAGATACCAGAGCTCACTCTCTCTGTAGGAACACAGGGGAAAGGCCAAGTGAGGACACAGGGAGAAGGTGGCCATCTACAAACTAAGAAGAGAGCCCTCAATAGAAATCAAATTTGCCAGCACCTTGATCATGAACTTCCGGCCTCCAGAACTGTGAGAAAATTAATTTCTCTGGTTTAAGACACCCGATCTGTGGTATTCTGTTTATGGCTAATACATACACAGACACACACACACACACACACACACACACACACTTTTTTCTCTTATTACACAACAAAGCTACACAATAAATACTACACACACCCCTGCACCTTGATTTTTCCAATTAGTAATGTCTTTGAGATTTCCATATGAGACATAAAGATCTCATTTTGGGGGTTTTTTTTACATAAGCATAATTGTTAATTGTTAATTGAATGGATATGCCATGACTTATTTCACTTATCCCTATTAATGAACTGTTGTCAAATTTGCCAGCACAATGTCATAATACATTGCCGGACATGGAAAAAGACAAAAAAAAAAATATAAATCAGTTGTCAACATTTAAAAATAGAGAGATTTCATGAACAATCTGGATTTGTTGCTTTTCTTGAAAGATCAGAAGATCTGATGATACTTGTCCACATGGAACTAAGAAGTGGCTGCCTTGTTCAGATGGGGCAGATGACCTGCTTGCAATGGCCACCACCCTGCCTCACACATTAACTAATGTTATTGATCAGGCCCCAATCAACATAGAAGTTTTTGCCCTATTCTAGATTCTCTGGTTCCACTGTACCTTAAGGTAAATTATCAGAAACCATAGTAACTATGTGCACTCATCATGGAGAATTGGTTCCAGGACCCCTGAAGATACTCAAAATCCACAGATGCTCAAGTCGCTGATATAAAATGACATAGTATTTGCATATAAACTATGTATATCCTGTAGACTGTAAATCATCTCTAGATTACTTATAATACCTAGTACAATGTAAATACTATGTAAATAGTTGTTACACAGTATTAAGGAATAATGACAAGAAAAATAAGTCTGCACATGTTCAGTAGAGATGCAACTGTTTTTTTACAAACATTTTCAGTCCGTGTTGGTTGAATTCACAGATATAGAACCCACAGATACAGAGGGCCGACTATACTAGCTTAGCTCAGTCTCATTGCTTTCCCCCAAAAAGAAAGAAAAAGCCTTTACTAAATTAGAACTTAATGTTATTCCTTCTGCCTCTATAGAAAGTTGAAATAAGAATTGTCTGTTTAAGAAGGATTTTAGTGTCTTTTCTAAGGGTTGTCATTGAAGGTACTGTCCACTGTGTTACTCAAAGTTCCTTATATAAATTCTCATTCCACAAATGTCTGCTTAGATTTGATTCCAGAATAATCAGAAAGGTCTCTTTGGGTGAATGCATGTACTTTCTCTTGACAGAAAATAAAAATGAAATAATGCACAAATTCCACTCTTGCAATGAGAAACAAAGGAAACTTTTAGCCAAACTCAGTGTCCCTTGAGATTTACCAGGGAGGTTCTACCTGTCACATATTGTTAAGATCCAATGAGTGACCCCCATCTTTCAATCACATGAAGTCCATCTAGGTTCAAGTTCCCACTCTTTAGCCGATTTCAGAATGAACTTAGATATGTCCCCAAATTAACATTTTAATGGCTAAAACTCAGTGCCACTTATTTTACTGACATTTTTTTGTTTAATAATGTAGGTATTCACAAAAATATACATTTTCCCCTAAGGGACCTAATAAACCTATTTTCATTCTGAATGAAATAAAAATTACATAGAAATATGTATATTTGTACTGGATTAGCTTTCACAGAAAAAAGAGGGTCAAGAGGGTCACTGAATTAGGAGAACTTTTCTCCTTTTTTAATCCCTAAATATCTTGTTGAGCTTGTGTTTCAGTTAAGTTCTATATTGTGAAAATAGGTGAGATACAAATTTGAAGTAGTAAAATAAAAATAGGGTTTTTTTGAAAAAAATGATTATTACCATTAGATGCTAAAAATACAACCTAATATAAAAATTATTTTTACATACTTATTGACAATAAAATCTTTAAGTCTGTTTAAAAATTCTGATTACAAATCCAAAGGTTCGATTCTTAGCTAAGCAGTGCATTTGTCATGATTACTTACTAAGTGGGTTGACTGTCATTTGAGTCTTCAGCTTTTTTCCTAGCTTCAGGATATAAGAGGACAATAGTCAAAGCATACTGGAAAGAGTCCTGGACACTTGCTGCAGTGCTGTCATTCATTAGCTGTATGAGCTTGAGGACGTGGCGACAGCAATCCATTTCCCTACCTGTAAAATGTGGCTGGTATAGCTCAAAGTTGTTGTGATGACAATTAAATGAAATATAATATGTAAACATTCTTGGAAAAGGTTTAAGTGACATAATAGTAATAATAATAAGAGCCAGTATGTACCAGGCAGCCTTCTGAGTAGTTTATGTATATTAACTCACCTAACCCTTATGATCACTCTATGAGGGGCTATTATTATTGTAATCTTCATATTTTACAGATGGACAAACTGAGGCATGGAGCTGTCATGAGGCTTTTCAAAAGCCACACAAGAGCCAGCATTTGAACCCGGGATGTCTGGCTTGGAGGTCCATGCTCTTAACCACTACCCTGCTTCCCAAATGTGATGAATTATTAAACTCCCACGGAGTCCCAAAGCTAGGCATACTTCTGCCCAACACACCTCTCCTATTTTCTTTGCAGACATCAGTAAAAGGGGAGACAAACTTGTTCTGCATCCTTCCTAAAGGACTGGTTCCTACAAACAGGAGTAGATAGAGGACTGATACTTCTCTAATTCACCACATTGTATTTGTGTAGTATGTTAGAATTTGCAATGTGCTCCCCCATCCATTATCTAACTCTAGCTTTACCAGGGCAAGGCAAAAAAAAAAAAAATAGTATTTTCATTTAACAAAGGAGGAAATTAAAGTGGGAAGAAATGATGTAAATGGCTGAAGTCTCACAGCTAGTAAAAGGCAAAGTTAGGACTAGAACTCACATTTCACATTTTCCTGAATCTAAGCCCTGGTCTCCACCCGTCAATCCACCCTCATTTTCACCAAACTCTCACTAAGATGCAGCATGGTAAGGGAGTGACATAATTGAATCCTTTGGTCTCTCCATTTATGTTTTTGTGTGTGGGGGGGGGAGAGCAGAGGGCGCAATGGGACAGTAAGACTGCTATGTGTGTCTCACCCCCTCTGTGTTGAGTACAGGGCACTGGTCTTCCCAGAGAGCACAGAATATAGGTATGTTGCCTCCACTTCCCGTGTGTTTATATGTGTGAGGGTTGGGGGTGGCAGGAGCATACATATGTGCTCATCAAGGACTAGGAACCCCTACTCTGGGCTGCCCTGGCAAGTGTGCCTGTGGATGAGGTTCCTTCCTTTTCCCCCGTCCCCACAAACCTGATGTGGCAGGTAGAAGGGAAAGGAATGCTGGGCGCCTTCTGGTGTTTTCCAATCTTGCCCTGTAAATGGTGGAATCTTTACTTGCAGGCAGCATCAAAGGCAGCCCTTACCCCTGTGTTTCACTTCCCAATTGTGGAAGAAGATGGTCAAGAGTCAGTCAGGGACTAGAGAGGATAGCAGGCCCACAGGCTTCCAAGATGTGTCCTTTAAATGCAACTAAAAGCTCCTCTTATCGTGCATCTCGGTTGCTTCACAGAAAGCCCAGTCCTGATGTCTTAGCCTCAGAGATACAATCAAATCAGTAGGTTATGAGACAATTGAGAAAGCAGAGTTGCCCTCCTTGAGATGAGGGAGCTGTGGCCATAGTGATCTCAGCCAGAAGAGACACATTAGTGGCAGGCAACTTTGTCCCCAGGACTTCTACTCACCCAACAGACATACGGTCCCTTTAAGGGACTCACAAATGCTTCCTAAATTTATTAAACCCAACACGTGCTTCTGATATGTATCTTTCACTTGTCATTCCCCATCATTTCAGTGTGTTTACTTTGACTGTCATCATTGGATTTTCACAAGACAATAAAAGTGTGTCTGCCTCCCTGTGCAGGGTGGCAAGATGGAGGGTTTCAGCTTTACATGACCTGCTCATTCGACCCGAATGAAGGGGGATCCTCCAGCAGATCCACATGCTTCTCATCCTACAATTCCAGTTGGCAGAGCTCATATAAAAGTGTGTCTGCCTCCCTGTGCAGGGTGGCAAGATGGAGGGTTTCAGCTTTACATGACTTGCTCATTCGACCCGAATGAAGGGGGATCCTCCAGCAGATCCACATGCTTCTCATCCTACAATTCCAGTTGGCAGAGCTCACAGTCAAGGAGCTAAAAGATGGTGAGTGCCATGTGATACAATGGAATAAACTTGGCTATAGCCATCAGAATTGGGATCCAACCTCCACTCTATTCAAGTCTAGCTGGGTGGCCTTGGGCAAGCGCCTAACCACCCCAAGTTCTGGTTTTCCCCTCAACAAAACAGAAATAATATATTCTTTCAGGGGGGGTTGTGAAGATTAAATAAGAAAACATATGTTTAGTGTTAGTTATAGTATCAAACACATGGAAGGTACTGAAGATGCAATAGATAATACCACTATTATTGTCATTATTGTGATATTCCCCAAAGAAAGAACCAAAAATTAGGAAAGCAGATATCAGAGAACACCTTTCATAGCAAGTGAAATTTACAAGCATGTACTCTCCAAAACACTCAGCCAATTTCTTATTTTGTTCCCAAAACCATTTGTATCTATCTCTACTATATAACTTGTAACAGTGGAATTACTTGCTCGTGAATCTGTTTCTGAACTGGAGTGTAAGTTCTGCAAAATCAGGAAGAGCTTTCTTCATCTTTACTGCCTAAGGGTTTCTCCTGATTCTATCAAGAGTAGGAATTTATAGATAGTGAATGAATAAGTGAATAAGTGAATGAATAAAAAGCTGTCAAAGAAAAATAAAAACAAACTTCCCCAGAAGAAATTTATCCTACAAGTTGATTTGGAAGTGTACTACCAAATGAGTTTATAATGCTTCCCTAAATGTCACTAGGAGGTAACCAACCTAAACTGTAATTAATTAAAAGTAATCTGTAAGCCTGTCAACTGTAAACTGTTACAAAAGGATGCTAAATGAGAAAGGGAAGGACTGATGCAGCAACACAGGCATGTGACAACGGTCATCAGAGAGGAATGGGGGTTTGTCTCTCTGCTGCTCTGCTCTGGCATGAGGGTGCTCAGACTGGAAATGTTCTGGCTCTTCAGACAGAAACATCTCTCGGGAGCAGAGAGACAATTCATCAAGCTACCAAGGCTTGACAGGACTTCCCTTGAGGACATCAAGCTCTGATTCTATATTCACCAAGAAACCTTCCGAACTGTCATGTGTTTTTCTGAGTGAACACACAGTCTCAGGCCAGGTTTTTCTCCAGTTGTAAATTAATAAACCTGCATTCTGACTTGCATAGCACAATTGGGGGCAGCAAAGAGAGTGTTGTCATGAGCAGATTATTCAGTGTCTAATCATGCCAGGAAAAATAACGATAAAATCAAGTTGCTAGTGCTATAAAATTGTGGACTGTATGTTAAAGAGAAGGAGGTAAAAGTTAGGAGGTCCAGGTCTGCTGGCCTTACCTGTCATATTACTTCAGTGAGTACAGCAGAGATTACAAGGAAAATCTAAGGGCTGGAAGGAAGCCCCAACCCTCAATGGTATTATTCCCTTTGCGGTCCCGCAGAGTTCAGAGAAACAGTTTTTGGACTACAACAGCAAAAACAACTTCTTTCTTCTCAATGGACATCAAAGCAAAAGGTATATATTATTATAAAAGAACTATTGATTAGCTAAAAGGAAAAGCTTTTGACAGTGTGCTTAATATTGGAATTGTTATAAAGTATAGCTATAAAATAAAAATTTCTAAAATCTTTCAATATATGCAAAGTATTGGTTTAATATAGTTCACATTCAAGCTTATCCCCTTAGTCACTTCTAGCCCCCAAACTCTTCAAATGTACTTATATGGCATCAAAATAATTTGCTAGCTCAGTGGGAATAAGTCAAACTAATCGTTTCATCTTGTGTACACAAGATAACCATCTGAAAGACTTTGTTTTAAACTTTTCAACAAATTGAGGTGGCATTGCATAGATAATCTGTGGTCTATGAGCCAAGAGAAACTCTCAATTTATCTTCACCTTGACCACATGAAAAGTACCAAGAGGTAATACTTTTGCTTATAGTTGCAAAAATGCAGCATGGTTTTAAAAGTCTTTATTCATAGAATCATAGGGCTCTACAAAATTAGAATTTATTTCTGGAAGTCTCCCTCTACTCTGTGTCTGTGTACTGCAACCTCTAGTTTGCCAATCTCTCTGTGACCTTCATTCTCTCTTTGAGTGTCCATCTGACCTTGTGTAATTCTCTCTCTCTCTCTCTCTCTCTCTCATACTTGTCTCTCTCAATGGATCTAGGCCATTGTCCGACTCTTACCCCTTCATATTCATTTTTCCCTCCTTATCTTCTTTTTTTTTTTTAATTTTTATTTTGTCAATATACAATGTATATGATTATTATGGCCCATCACCGACACCTCCCGCCCTCCTCCCTCTTCCCTCCTTATCTTCTCATTCCCTCTTTGTCTTTCTTTTTATCTATCCCAGTGCTGTCCAATAAAAAACTTTCTGTGATGATAGAAATGTGCTATATGTGCGCTTTCCAGTACAGTAGCCACTAGTCACATGTAGCTATTGAGCCCTTGAAATGTACCTAGTGCAACTAAGGAAGTGAATTTTTAATTTTAGTTTGTTTTAATTCATTTAAATTTAATTCCAAATAGTACTTATGTCTAGAAGTTACCATTTTGGGTAGTGTAGAATTCTATTCTATAGAATAAATAGAATGTTTGTAATCCTGATATATATCATTTTTATCTCAAAAATAAATTTATGTGGATCTCAAATGATTTCCCCTTTCAACCCCTCCACAAACCCATGGTTCCTGATCTTTTTTCATAATTCCTTAAACTTATAATCTCTAAGGACTTCAAGGTGGAAAAAATGAAGCAAGAAAAAGAAAAGAAAATTTGTTCAAACTATAAAATTGAGCAGCAATGTAAATCCATGAACCCATTCCTATCAATAGAATATTAACGACGGACTAGCAAATACTGAAGATTTGTGCATTTGGCATGAGCAGATCTGTGCCAAGCTCTTTGATTAGGTGTCCTTCAGTGCAGATTTCACAGGACTGCACTCTGCCATGCCAAGAGCAGACATCAGCAGGGAAAGTCGCTCCTGCCTTGAACCTGCAGGTGATTCATTCTAGAGCAAAAGCTCCGCCTACAGGTCACAGAAGCTAATGCAGTCTCGCTAGCACAAGGTCTTCATTCATCCTGACAAGAAGCCTATACAGTAGAAAATCTCATCTCCAAATCCTGCCACAAAATCACACGTTCATGAGGGTGTGAGGAGATGGATAAAGTGAAGCATTTGTCAATTCCATCTCACCAAAACACTACCTCCCTGATTCCGCCACAGTGAAGCACTTCATTTCAGAACAAATAGCAGTTCATTGCCAACCTCCTTCCTGGGTGCAGTTTAACTCTGCACCGGGGCCAAAAGTCCCTTCACAGTTCTCAGTCCTCTGCAGAATGTACATGCCACTGTAGATTCTTTTCTTTTATTTGGAGATTGAACAATGTAAATGATTTCACTGACAATGAAGTACTTATTAAGGAATCTAGAGATAGAATTAGATCCTCCTACTTTCCCTTCATTTAATGACAATGAAATAATCCATTGTTATATTAAATGCATTAGAGATGAGCATAATAACCCTGCTATTTTTATCACTTCACTGCCACCTTTACTGGATTTACACTTTATTATAGATAATGCAGAACTGTGGTTTCTAAGTTTCCTTTTTGACAGTGTCTCCTTTTATCCAGATTGTCCTGAACAAAAAACTAGCCCCAAGTCTGCAGGAGGTGAGCCTATCGGCAAAGCTGTTTGAGGTTGCTGCCTGCTAGCAGTCTGAGCTCCTATGAGGAACGACAGCCTCCATATTCAGGAATTGAGACTGTGTGTGTGAAATGGCACCATCACTAGAACTCAGGCTTTTTGATCTTTAGAGGTCAGAATATGGAGGTATGGTCATCCACTACAGCTATGATTATAGGCCCTGCTGGATCCTTCATATATAAGTTCCAGTTCCTATTTACGTTGCTGACAGGATACCAGATAAGGCAGTGTGAGGCCACAGACTTGGATCAGAGAGTGCTTTTTCCATAAGAGCTATGCCAGAGACAATACTCGTTCACTCATTTATTCAGTCATTCAATATTTATTAGGCTATAATAGGCAGACATGGTACCAAGACTATAGACAGAGGCATGTTTGCTACCTTCACAGAACTGACACTATCTGTGGCAATCTGCAAACTGTGTTAGGCCAAAGCTCATGTTTCTGCTGAGTTAAGATATTTATTCCAGAAAAGTTTGGCTAGGTATCCTTTACGTTAGAAATATAGGAGCAAAAATTCCAGCTGTAGCTTACTTGGTTCCTTCATTTGATAACCATTCTCATGCTATTTGCTATCCCAGCAACTTCATCTTCATTTTTCAGTCAAATATTTAAAGAGCCTCTGTTGCATGGGAAGCATTATGCTAGGCTTTTTGTAAGTTCTGTGAGGACTGCAAAGGCCCTCAACAAACTCACAGGCCAAAAAGGAAAATTAGACTACACTAAATTGAGAAATATACAAAATAACATTTAAAAAGACAGATAAAATGTTAGGTGAGATCAGCGTATGTGTGATTGTTAGAAGAATCATGAAAGCTGCAGTACATAGATTTTGAACTGAGGCTTGATGGAAGAGTAGGATTGTGACAAGTAGAGCTTCTTCAACACAAAATCAACAAAGCACTGTTTTTCAAAAACCCCATTACATTCACTAACTTGCTTGATCTTCATGACAGCTCTGTAAGATACAGAAGTTAGTGATGTTGTTATTTTTTTTTCCAAATGAATAAACTGAGCCTTGGATAATTTAAATGACACACCTAAAGTCACCGGGATAGCACACTGCTGGACAAGTTTCAGTAACCACTTAGGAAGGCAGGATCTTAATTCTGTCATTCCAGGTTTGGGTAGGCAGAATTCTAAAATGGCCCCCAAGTTTTCCCATCTGCTCTCCCAGAATAATCCCCAAGACTGTGGACTTGATGGATTTTACTCCCTGATTAGGTTATGTTAGATGGCACCAGTGGACTTTAAAAAAGAGAGGTTATCCTAGTGGACCTGAACAGATTACATGAGCCTTCAAAAGCAGGGAGGTTTCTCCATCTGGTTCCAGTAGCAAAAGTCAGAGAGAGTCAACATGAAGGAGGCTTGCCATTGCTGAGATGGAGAAAGACAAGTGGCAAGGACCTCACAGCAGCCTCAAGAAGCTAAGAATAGCTCCTAACAACAGCCAGCAAGAAAATGGGGACGTTAGTCTTACAACCACAAAGAAATAAATTCTGCCAGCCACTTGAGGGAACTTGGAAACAGGTCATTGTCTTCAGATAAGAACTTTGATTTCACCATTATGAGAGCCTAAACAGAGGACCCAGCTAAAACATATCAGACCTTGACCTACAGAAACTATGATAAGGTTGTGTTGTTTTAAACCACTAAGCTTGTGGTAATTTATTACACAGCAAGAGGAAACTAACACAGAGGCCACCTAGAATTTCGCCATAACCTACTTAGCTAACTGAAGTTAGTACTTTGTAAGTACTTTGTACTCACCAAGACAAATTCATTACTCCAAACAGGGCAAGCTTTCCCCTTTTTGCTAAGTACATTTGTCCCTGGCCACCTCTGTTTCACTCATGCAGTTTTCACAATTTTTATGATCTCATGCCCATTTTTAACTTACATAAATCATCCTTGTAGATTTCCAAGCCATGTTGCACAAAAGGATCCATGCCTGACTGATTGACTATAATGGTGTAGCAGATTGTATTTACAAAAATGGCCACAAGATTTTTGGTTTCACATGCCTATTGTATCTTGCCATTCTCCCATCAGGAGTCGGAGTCTATGTCCTCTCCCCTCGAAACCAGGAAGGTCTTTGTGATTACCAGAGCTAACAGACTCCAGTGGAAGTGATGCTTTATGATTTCTGAGGCCAATTGGTATAAGGGGATACAGCTTCAGCTTGATGCTCTCTCCCCACTCTCTTGGGATGCTTGTCCTTGGAACCCAGTCATCATGCTATGAAGAAGCTCAGGCCATATGGAAAGGCCCTGGCCCTCAACCCTAGCCAAGATCCAAGCTACTTGTATACAGTTAAATGTTGAACCACTAACTTTTGTGTGTGTATGTGTGGTGGGGTCAAGTCTGGGGAGAAAGCTCTGATTTGTACCACTTGCCAATTTCTGTGATGTAAATACTCCCATTATGGCTGACTTCAAACTACAAACATGATCCCACTGGAAATGGATTTGAGAAATATGAGATGCACACAATCACCTTTGTGAATTAACACAGGCCTGCTCCAGCACACCACTGCTCACAGCCAACAGCCTGCACCAACTTGCCAGCTATGTGAGTGAATCATGTCAGAAGTGGACACTTCAGCCTTCAGATGAGCTTCCCCAAATGACTTTACATGGAACAGAGATATGCCCTCCCCTCTCAGCCCTGCCCAAATTTCAGGATTATTAACAAAATAAGTAATTGTTGTTTTCATAAGCTACCAAGTATTAGAATCATTTGTTATAAAGCATGAAATAATATTTTTTAAAGAATAGAGGTGAAAGAGAGGAAGACTCCAAGAGGAACCTGAGGTTGCCTGTAAGATTGGAAAAGCAGTTGTATATCTGAAGCTAAGAAATACACAGCTAAAATTTAAGTTTGAAAACCACAATTGTATATTTATTTTATTATTTATTTGTTTCTTTTTAATTGAAACATAACTGATTGTACATATCCGTGGAGTACAATGTTGAATATCAATACCTGTGTGCAATACATGATCCTCAGATCAGGATAATTACTATATTTATCATTACACAATGTAATGTTCCTTGTGGCCCTTAGCCAATTTCTTACTAACTCCCCCCTTCCCACCTGCTAAAAATATAAAAAATAAAAAGGAAACTCCCAAGAAGACAGTGGACTAGAGGTGCCCAGGGCATGTTCATCCCACAGAAGAATATTGAAATGGGCCCACCACCACTGCTGCCGCAGTCGCCAGAGCCATTGTCCAGTCCCAGAACCCATCATAGAGCAGCTCCCTGCAGAACAGCAGCCCTGCAGGTGGCCCATTCACTGTAACTGTGGAGTCCACAACACCACCACTGCCACCACCCTGAGGTAACCCTGCTCCCACCAAGGACACCACAGACACAAGGGAAGCAGCTACAGCTGCAGCTGCCAAGGCCATTGATGCCACCATGAAGTAATCCCAGTGCCTCTGCAGACATCACAGATGTGAGGCAGGCAACTGCAGCCACTGCCACTACTGCTACTACTGCAAAGTAACCTACTGCCACCAGGGACACTGTAGCTGTGTGGGCTTCCGCTGTAGACATTGCAGCCAAGCAGGCAGCCACTGCAACTGCCACTGCTGCGTCACTACCACCACCAGTGCCACCAGGCAGCCAACATCATCATACAAGCAGCCCACCACTGATGGCAACCCACCAAAGCCACTGCCATAGCCCCTGCCACTGCAAAGTGGCCTGCTACCAGAGCAGCAGCCACAGCAGCCAGAGCTGCTATAAAGGTGGACTGCCAACACTCCACTACATTGACACAAGAAGGGTCACCAGCAGAGTCCAGGGAAGGAACTGAGTGAGTACAGACCCATGACTCAGTGGAGAATCATGCTGCCCACCATGGTAGCAAATCTGGGAGAATTACACTGCCCACCACAGTAGCACACCTGAGACTGTGAGCTACATGGGCAGCCCATGCGACTGCCTTGATCTAAGGAGAGACACACATGGAACCCCTGGGAAGTGCAGAAACTCAGAATAGCCAGAGTAAGGAAGAAAATTTCCAGTGCATCTATCAGGGTCATGGGACATTAGTCAGGGTGCCAACAAGCCCACCTAGGGTCATCCACCCCAACCAAAGAGGGACAGGGAACCGAGGCACTTTTTCCAAGAACTTAAGATCTTGCCCACATCCTCAATGACCCAATATAGTGTCAATAACCTCACCAAGGAATCACTAAGTGCCCCAGTGCCTAGGCCATGGAGGCACTCACACACAACTCCAACTCCAACATTGACTATGCCAAAGTACCCACACATAGACTACACTACTGAGTCTACCTGGAACCAATACTAAAACATCCTACTCAATAGTAAATATAAAACACATCTACAGAAGTATCATCTTATAGCCCACTATAGAGTAATAGAAGAAACAACTGCCCTACTAGATGACCAGACATCAACATAGACATGCTAGAAATATGAAAAAAAAATAAGAAAATATGAGACCACCAAAGGAATACAATAACTCTGAAGTACTAGACCC
>NW_007728754.1:175928-194717 GCF_000696425.1 Galeopterus variegatus | reverse complement strand
AAACACATCTACAGAAGTATCATCTTATAGCCCACTATAGAGTAATAGAAGAAACAACTGCTCTACTAGATGACCAGACATCAACATAGACATGCTAGAAATATGAAAAAAAAAAAATAAGAAAATATGAGACCACCAAAGGAATACAATAACTCTGAAGTACTAGACCCCATGGAGAAGGAAACCCTTGAAGTGACTGAAAAGGAATTCCAAGTAAAAATCTTAAGGAGAATCCTGAAAACAGCAAAGGAAAAGTATCAAGTCACCTCTAAGGGAGTCCTCATCAGACTAACAGCAGACTTCTCAGCAGAAACTCTACAGGCCAGAAGAGAATGGGATGATATATTCAAACTACAAAAAGAAAAAAACTGCCAGCCAAGAATACTATACCCAGCAAGGCTATCCTGCAGAAATGAGGGAGAAATAGTGTATTTCCCAGACAAACAAAAACTACAGGAGTTAACCACCACAAGACCAGCCCTACAGGAAATCCTCAAGGAAGTCCTGCATCTGAAATCCAAAAAATGATAACCACTACCGTAAATACACAAGAAAGAAAAAAACCACTGGTAGAACAAAAAGGCAGACAAGAAAGAGCAAGAAACTGTATCTTACCACCTCCAAAAAACAGCAAACACTGAAGACAAATGATAAAAGGGAAAGAAAGAAACAAAAGATATTTAAAGCATCCAAGTAAAAATCAATAAACTGCCAAGAGTTAGACAACACCTTTCCATAACAATCCTAAATGTACATGGATTAAATTCCCCATTCAAAAGACATAGACTGATTGATTGGATTAAAAAGCTAGACCCAAGTATATGCTGTCTTCAGAAAATTCACCTCACCTGTAATGACACAAACAGACTAAGAGTAAAGGGATGGAAAAAGATATACAACACAAACGGAAACCAAAAACGAATAGGAGTAGCTATTCTTATATTGGATAAAATAGACTTTAAACAAAAAACCATTAAAAAAAAGACAAAGAAGTCTACTATTTAATGATAAAGGCATTTATCCAGCAAGAAGATATAATAATCATAAATATGAATGCACCCAACACTGGAGCACCCAGTGTGTGTATATATATGTACACACGTGCACGCGCGCACACACACACACACACACACACAATCAAGTGGGATTCATCCCAGGGATGCAAGGATGGTTCCGCGCACACACACACACACACACACACACACACACAATCAAGTGGGATTCATCCCAGGGATGCAAGGATGGTTCAACATATGCAAGTCAATAAATGTGATATACATCAACAAAATCAAGGACAAAAACCATATGATTATCTCAATAGATGCAGAAAAGACATTTGACAAAATTCAACATCCTTCATGATAAAGACTCTCAGCAAATTAACTATAGAAGGAAAATATCTCAACACAATAAAAAACATATATGAAAAACCCACCACCAATATCATCCTGAATGGGATGATGTTCCTTAAAAACAGTAACAAGGCAAGGATGCCCACTCTCACCACTCCTATTTAACATAGTATTATAGTGTCGAAAGTACTAGCCAGAGCAATCAGGCAAGAGAAAGAAATAAAGGGCATGCAGATTGGAAAAGATGAAGTCAAATTGTCCCTATTTGCAGATGACGTAATCTTATATATAGAAAAGCCTACAGACTCTACAAAAAAACCTCTTACAGCAGATAAATAATTTCAGTAAAGTTTCAAGATACAAAATCAACATGCAAAAATCAGCAGTGTTTTTATACTCCAACAATGAACTAGCAGAAAAAGAAATCAAGAAATCTAGCCAATTTACAATAGTCACCAAAAAAATGAAATACCTAAGAATTGATTTTTTTTAATTTTTATTATTAATTATAAGCATATTCATTTTTACAAATCGTGATTTTTCTTTTTACCCTTTACCCAACCTATCCCTCCCCAAACCCCTACCTTTCCTCCCCTCCATGTTTAGTATTGTTAGGTTTGTTCACTCCTTCTGAAAGCTCAACATACTGTTTTGGTCTTGTCTTTCCTTTCTTTCTTTCTTTCTTTCTTTCTTTCTTTCTTTCTTTCTTTCTTTCTTTCTTTCTTTCTTTCTTTCTTTCTTTCTTTCTTTCTTTCTTTCTTTCTTCCTTCCTTCCTTCCTTCCTCCCTTCCTTCTTTCCTTCCTTCCTTTCTTTCTTTCTTTCTTTCTCTCTCTCTTTCTTTCTTTCTCCCTCCCCCCTTCTTTCTTAGCATTCCATACCCCAGCTATGAGTGAGAACATGCAGTATTTCTCTTTCTTTGTCTGGCTTATTTCACTTAACACAGTTTTCTACAGACTCATCCACATTGCTGCAAATAGCATAATTTCATTCTTTTTTATGGCTGAGTAGTATTCCATTGTGTATATATGCCACATTTTCCTTATCCAGTAGTCTGCCAATGGACACTTAGTTTGGTTACATATTTTTGCTATTGTAAACAGAGCTGCAGTGAACATAGGAGTGTAAGTATCCCTTCAACATGATGATTTCCATTCCTTTGGATACATGCCCAGTAGTGAGATTGCTGGATCATATGGCAGTTCTATCTGTAGTTGTTTGAGGAATCTCTATACTGTTTTCCATAACAGCTGCACCAATTTACAGTCCCACCAGCAGTGTAGAAGAGTTACTCTTTCCCTGTATCCTTGCCAGCATTTGTTGTTCTTCACCTTTTCAACAATAGCCAGTCTAACTGGGGTGAGATGATTCCTAGGAATCAGTTTAACCAAGGAAGTGAGAGATCTCTACATGGAGAACTACAAATCACTACTGAAAGAAATTGAACAGGACGCAAAAAAGGTGGAAAGACATACTATGCTCTTGGATGGGAGAAATTAACATCATGAAAATGTCCATTCTACCCAAAGTGATCTGCAGATTCAATGCAGTCCCCATCAAAATACCAATGACATTCTTCACAGAAATAGAAAAACAATCCTAACATTCACATGGAACAATAAAAGACCCCAAATAACCAAAGCAATCCTGAGTAAAAAAATAAAATAAAATAAAGCTGGAGGCATAATACTACCTGACTTCAAATTGCAAAGCTATAGTAGCCAAAACAGCATGGTACTGGCATAAAAACAGACACTTGGACCAATGGAATAGAATAGAGAGCCCAGAAATCAAGCCACAAACTTACAGCCAACGGGTCTTCAATAGATGCATGAAGAACATACATTGGGGAAAAAACAGCCTCTTCAATAAATGATGCTTGGAAAATTGAACATCCATATGTAGAAGAATGAAACTAGACCCATACCTCTTGCCATATACTGAAATCAACTCAAAATGGATTAAAGACTTAAATATAAGACCTTAAACTATAAAACTCCTGAAAGAAAACATAGGTGAAACACTTCAGGAAGTAGGACTGGGCAAAGACTTTATCAATATGACCCCCAAGTCACAGGCAACAAAAGGAAAAATAAATAGGCATTTATCAAACTAAAAAGCTTATGCACAGAAAGAAAAAATTTTAAAACCCACAATTAACAGAGTGGAAGAAAATATTTGCAAACTATGTATCCAACGAAGGATTAATATGCAGAATATACAAGGAACTCAAACAACTTAACAGTAAAGAAACAAATAGCCCAATTTAAAAATGGGCAAAGGAGTTGAGTAGACTTTGCTCATATGAATATATAAAAATGGCCAACAGATACATAAAAAGATGCTCAACATCATTCAGCATCAGGGAAAGACTAATCAAAACCACACTGAGATATCATCTCACCTTAGTTAGATGGGCCATATCAAAAAGACAGGATAACAAATGCTGGCAAGGATGTGGAGAATGGGAACACTCCTACACAATTAGTGGGACTGTTGAATTAGTGCTATCATTATGGAAAACAGTACAGAGGTTCCTCAGACAACTAGAGATAAAACTGCCATACGATCCAACAATTCCACAGCTGGGTATATACCCAAAGGAATGGAAATAATCATGTCATAGGGATACCTGCACTCCCATGTTTATTTTAGCTTTATTTACAACAGCCATTCTGGAACCAGCTTAAATGCCCATCATCAGACAACTGGATAAGGAAAATGTGGTATACTTACACAGTAGAATACTACTCTGCCATAAAAAAGAATGAAATTTGACCATTCACAGCAACATGGTGAACTTAGAGAAAATTAAGTTAAGTGAAATAAGCCAGGCACAGAGAGAGAAATACCATGTGTCCTACTCATATGTGGGTCCTAAAAAATAAACAAATAAATAAAAAAAGAAATAAAGATACAATAACAATAATACATTGAACTCTCAAAAGGAGAGAACAGAACTGAGGACACCAGAGGTGGGAAACGGGGTGTGGGAAGGGGAAAGGGAGCAATTGGTAAAGGGCCACGAAAAATGGTTGCATTGTATAATGTTGAATATTCTAATTATCTTGATTTAAGCATCACATATTGCACACCGGTACTGATATCTAACTCTGTACCCCACAGATATGTACAATTAACCATGTTTCAATAAAATTTTTTAAATAAATAAATAATAAACAAACATAAAAAGAAAGATACAACAATCATAACAGTTAAAGTTTCAAAAGGAGAGGCCAGAACTTAAAACCACAATTATAGACTAAAGAAAAGTAAATAGATAACAGAATAAACTGATATTGGCTAGACATTAGGTGATTATCTGATTAAAGTAATTCACACTGAAATGTTACTGGGGCCCAGCTTAACTTCTAAGGGGATGTTTGCATTTTAAAAGAGGAGGTTAATATAACAAATTAATAGTTCTCAAGCAATGGTAATGCTGCAATCAAATAATCATAGTTGCATATAACCGGTCAAAAGACATTTCAATGAATAGAATTTTCTCTATCTAAAATTTTGTAAAATTTTTGGGAAAACCAAAATTTTCTTAAACCTTATGACTGCTATAGTTTTGCTATCGGTGAATCCTAGCAAATGACAAGACAAATTATTAAGTATTATATTAATGTTAACAGAAAAACTTGGAATCATCCTTAGTTCCTTGACTGATGTGATTATGGAAGTGGTTTCATATTGCAATATATGAAACAGTCATATTTTCTGCTGGTTAAATGTTCTTAGTTTGTAAATGGAATTAAGTATATCAATATTTCATGGAGTTCTTTGCAGAACACTACTTTCTCCAGGAATTTTGCCAATTGAACATGATTGAGAACCACTAACTTAAATGAATCTGTCATAAGTGGAATATAAGAGGGGATATTTTTTAACAGGGTAGGGAGCCTCACTTCGCATGGTCCCTGCTCTGAACAGCTGCCATGCCCTTACTACGAGACAGAAAGAACAGTGATCAGCAGCTGGACAGCTCACTTCTGAATGGCTTACTACCTTGGTCTTAAGGCAGCTGAAATAAGGCAGAGGCTTTCTGAAGGCATATTTCATCTGAAGACACAGAACCACATGGTAATCCAACGAGACATGTGATTATAACATTAGATAGTATAAATATAAAATAAAAATTATAATGAAATTCTACAAATAAAACAAGGGTGATTGAGAACAATTAAGAAAAGTGAGAAGGGACCCACATCAGTAATCCTATTCTATCATGCGTAGCAGTTTTGAAATAGCGTGTGTGTGTGTGTGTGTGTGTGTATGTGTGTGTGTGTGTGTGTGTTACATCAAAGTCCTGGAAAACTGTTTCTCAAACAAGACTATATAAATAAAATAATCTATCATTAATACACGATAAAGTCAGCCAATTCCAGAAAAAAAGCACCCCTTTGATATTAGACTTATAAGCAAAAATGGTAAAATAAAAATATAAAAGACGTAAATCTGAATAGTGTTATATACCTAAATAAAATTGCACTGATACTAAAATTGTGATGGTTAAATTTTCCAATATTTGGACCACCTAGTAAAAATACTGGTTAGCCAGAGAATTCTAAGTTTATATAAAATACAAGCATAATTACTAATTGATATCTTTTGTGGTTTATATCTCACCCATTTTCAAAATGGATTTGAGGCCACACTCCTTTTCCAGACCAAAGTTATCTGTACTCACCCCCTCTCCCCCACAATATAACAAGATCAAGAAGTCTTGATAGCTCCCTTTCTTTATTGACATTTGACACTTTTGAATAATTTAAGGTACTGACAAAACAAACCTCCTCTGAGTTTCATAATCCACTTCTCTTCAGTCCTATTCCAGCACATATTCTTGATAGAGTTATCTTCTATCTAATTCTGGCTTTCTTTAAAGGCTCTTTTTTCTTTTACCTTAAAAAAAATTAAGTTCAGCATCAAGGCCGGGGGAGAGCAGTAGAGGGTGGGTAGGGAATTGATAACCTCTGCCTTCAAAGGAAGCCTCTGTCAAAGATTTGAAAACAAAACAAAACCTTTTGCTGGCCAGGGTGTGATAAAATCCGTGTGCCCATACTACTACTGTTCTAAATGTGACAGAGCTTTAAAGTTGTTATTATCCTTTGACCCAATTGTTTCAAGTCAAGGAATGTGGTCTGAACAAATTTTCAAAAACAAAAAAAAAGTAAAAACATATTCATCTTATTGCTAGATCTAACAGATTTTTTTTAAATAACATAATTGCCAAAATGTAAGAAATTTATATACATCCTAGTATGTCTATATACAGTAAGTAAAAACATATTCATCTTATTGCTAGATCTAACAGATTTTTTTAAAATAACATAATTGCCAAAATGTAAGAAATTTATATACATCCTAGTATGTCTATATACAGTAGGAAAATCCGATACACAGCATGATCCCATTTGTGTGTGTGTGTGTGTGTGTGTGTGTGTGCATGTGTGCGTGGATCAGAAAGGAAGTAAATCTAAATCCTAACAACAGTTATTTCTCATATAATAATTATAATATTTCTATTTTCTTCCCTACATTTTTCTATCTTTTCTAAATTTTCTGCAGACCAGATTTTATTTTTATAATAATAAAAAATATTACTATAAACTAGTTATCATTCATGTCCTTACAAATTAATCAAAATTTGCTGTGACAGGGATACATTCTGAGAAATGTGTCATAAGGCAATTTCATCATTGTGCAAACATCACAGGGTATACTTACACAAATGTGGATGTACAGCCTACAACACACCTACGCTATATGGTATAGCCTATTGCTTCTAGGCTACAAACCTTTACGGCATGTTACCATACTGAATATTGTAGGCAATCATAACACAATTGTATTTGAGCATCTAAATATATCTAGACATAGAAAAGGTAAAATAAAAATACAACATAAAATATAAAAAATGATACACCTATATAGGGCACTTGTCATGAATGGAATCTGCAGGACTGGAAGTTATGCTGGGAGTCAGTAAGTGAGTGGTGAGTGAACGTAAAGGCTAGGACATTACCGTACACTACTGCAGACTTTATAAACACTGTACACTTAGGCTACACTAAATTTATATATTTTTTTACTTTCTTCAATAATAGATTAACCTTAGCCTAATGTAACTTTCTTACTTGATAAACTTACTATTTTTTTTTAACTTTTTGACTCTTGTAATAACACGTAGCTTAAAAAGCAAACATATTGTACATCTGTACAAAAATATTTTGTTTCTTTATATCCTCATTCCATAATAACATGTAGCTTAAGATACAAACAAATTGTACACATCTGTACAAAAATATTTTGTTTCTTTATAGCCTTATTCCATAAACTATGCCTGAAAGGACTTTCATCCATAAGGAGGCGAAGTCAGTGCCAGGTTTCAGGACTTTTAAGGGACAGAATAACAGTCTTGTTTGGGGGCAATGTTGCAGGCTACAAGCTGAAACCCTCTGCGATCTGGCACAGTGAGAACCCCAGGGCCTTCGAGTAGTGATAGCCTTGGCAGCTTATATCTCTTCCCCTCTCCACTCCTCCTTTTCCCCAATGTAACTTAAGTCAATGCTATTATCTTTCTTAAGATGTATCTTTGCACTGTTAAACATGCTTTTGCCTGCGACTTGATTTGGCAACTTTAAGTAATATCCTTTGACTAAGATATTACAGATAGACGAGTCTATGCATTTATTCCACATCCCATCAGGGTGGTTTTCCTACAACTCAAAGACTTCTTTCATCTGCTTGTTTCTTTCAAATATGGCATTCTGTGGGTGTCTCCATGCAGCTGCAACTTTTTCTGTCTCCAAAGCAAACTGGGCTCAGAATCTGCCTCTTATGTATTCCCTGACCCTAACCCCAGGATGACGTTCTCATGCTAAGGAGCTAAGTTTTGTTGCCACACAGGACTTCAGGAAGCAATTGGCTTGTCTTGACACCTACCTGTTGTCTGTTACTGTTATTGCATATTCTGTGAATGCTTGGTACTCACCTGGGGAAGTACCTAATTTTAGTTCTTTCTCCACTGCAGCTAATCCTTCTATTTTGGGATGTGTCTGAGCTCTGCCATGGCCAGACCCTCTTTAACACCTTCTATTTCGTCTTTTTCTACCAAGTCTTGTAAGTTCAGCTCTGTTTGATCTCAATCCTGTTCTCAGGAGTTTCTTCCCTAACTTTTACACTTTCCAGTGGGCTTCTATTTTCCAGGGTATCTATTTTTGCACGTCTTACTGAGATCTGTACTGATTGGTTAATCACTCAACACGGCATCTTACTGGCAACATTGAAAGCAGATTTTGTATGCTTAGGAGCCAAGATGAAAAAAACAATATGAGATTAAATCATCTCCATTATACTCTTACGGGACCACTGTTATATAGGCGGTTCATTGTTGGCCGAAACATCATTATGTGGTGCATGACTGTACAGGATTTCCTGAATAACTCCAGAGAGTTGACCCTGAATTCACTTATTCCCTTTTTGCGTGGGTCCTGCTAGGCCTTGGCTTAGGCCTGGTTTTTCCTCCCCCACTCCTGCCTCAGTGCTGCCTGCTCCTGGGAACCGTATCCTTCTGTGCACCAGTGCAGAATGGCAGAAGGGCACAGCTTTCGCTCTTCCATCAATACTGTTACTCTCTGCTTTCTGCTTTTCCTTGTGCCTTATAAGCCAGGGGCACTTTCTCTTTCTCTCCCTTTGTCCAGGGCTTGCCCTAGCAAACATACCAACTTTAATAATATTCTTCATTTCTTGCCACCATGAAATTCCCAAGAGCCAATTTTCTTCCCGGGTTCAGATGCAAGTAGAAGTTGTGGACCACCACAATTATTTAATTAAGAAAAGACTCCATCAGAAATCTAAAGTTTAATCCTGATTATACTTCTTGTGTTGATACTCTTTGGTGTCTTTACACAAAGATCTTCAGTAAAACTTTTGTCCTTTTTTACTTTTTTTTTTTTTTTGGCATCTTTTTCTCATATATATTAAGAAGCCAAGAACATTCATACTCTTTACCACCACAATTATTTAATTAAGAAAAGACTCCATCAGAAATCTAAAGTTTGATCCTGATTATACTTCTTGTGTTGATACTCTTTGGTGTCTTTACACAAAGATCTTCAGTAAAACTTTTGTCCTTTTTTACTTTTTTTTTTTGGCATCTTTTTCTCATATATATTAAGAAGCCAAGAACATTCATACTCTTTAACCTAAATATTCCATTTCTGGGAATATAGCCTAAAGGAAAAATTCCACAACTTGGGGGGATATATGCTATTAACCATAGCACAATTTATAACAGCAAAACTTAGAAGTCATCCAAGTGACCTACAATTGGGAAACAATTAGACAAAACTAGGCACATCCATAAAAGAAAATGCTTAAAAAGTATAGCCATTAAAATTAATGACTAAGTCTTGGTAACAATGAGTAAATATTTAAATATCATTTTAATGAAAAAAAGCAGTGCTTAAATAATGTCTAACCTAAGTAAAAGGGTATAAGAAAACCTAAAATGACAAGCAGAGATTATGAAGGAAAGCATCATTTTTCTCTCTAATTAGTTACTTTCCTTAATTTGGAATATGTTTAAACCCTAATCTAAAGGTATTTATTGACAGTTCTAAAAGTTCTAGTACTGGAGGATTTCACCACCTACCTATAGACTGAAGTGAAGTTTCCTTCCCTCCCACCTCATCCCAGCAGGACACTAGTGACTTCCTTCTAGAGAGGACAACATGGTGAAGCATCTTCTTCCATCCCAGCCAAATACCTCTACTTTGAACAAAACAAACTGAAGACCAAAATTTAGCACTGTTTTATCAACCGTTTGTGATCCACTGCCTATCATTGGATCTGCCTGCACCACTGGTACCATTCCTACCCACCATGACTGTGTCTGGTACAAGAGAGCTAGCAAGTCTGCAGAGAGCCCTGGGCTCCAATCCAGCAGCCCTGCAGGGAGGGGTTCCCCACCACCTCTGCACTATCTCCTGTCTGGCACTGCCAGAGGCCACACTGGAGAGGTTTGAGTAAGGCTGCACTCACTGTGACCAAGGCTGTGTTCTTGTGCTCACACTGCTGGAGGGGCCCTTTATTCTTCCTGTCACCCATATCACTACTGCCAGACCCACTGCCTTCTCTGTTCCCCACACGCTCCTCAGCTTTGCTGCTCTCTTCTCACTTCCATCACAATGTCTATAAAACCTCTCTTTAAGACAGCTGACACTTTTCCTATGTCTCAAGGTGCTTGCACCTAGGAAAGACAGGAGTACTTCTCTTCCCTGCTGAGGCTTCCCCCAGGTGGAAAGCCATCCATTCATCCTGACAGAACTCAGAACCTGCTGAGGCTGAGCAGTGAGCTGACCCCTCTCATTCCCATTCTGTCAGTATGTTCCGGAGACACAAAGGCCCCAGTAAGAGGCGTGCACCTGGTCAAGCAAACCCATATGCATCAACACAAGGTCATTTTTTTATGCTGCACAAATTCTCCAGCCTTCCAGAAAGAGGAAAATCCCTCATTAATGAGACTGTCTTAAACTCCCAAGGGGCATCTAGGAACTGCCTTGAAGCCATTCACTCATGACCTCACTTTGTCCCAGGGCAAGCAGCCTTCCTTGGGTCTTGGTTAAAAAAAAAAAAATGAGTTGGAAGAATTACATCCAAATGGTCATAACAATTGTTAGAGTGGTGGAATCACAGATGATACTTTTCTAAATTCTTATTTTTCAGATTTTTATGTTTACTTTTTTTCACCCTAAAACATAGAGGACAAATAACACAAGCATGTCTTAAGATCCTCACCATCAAAACTTAAAATATCAGAATATTTCTTTTATTTGATCTTTGTTTCATTTTCTTCTATTTCTGTCTTTCTCCTTTGTGATGAGGATATCTAACTGTGGTCTCATCCATCCGTCCACTTTCTATTCCTGCCTCAGGGGCCAAGTAGGGAAGCCACGAGCTGCCATTAAAAAAGAGAAAGAAAAAGAGAAACACTCAGCAGCAGCCACAGGCACTAATGTGAGAAGCTGGAGAAAGTGTCGTTTTTCACTCAAACTGACATTTAAGCTGTTTCATAAATATGAAATCAAATTTGAGGGTCCAGATGGACTCCCGCCCCCTCTGCCTTTTGCTGGAATGACACGCTATTTACCAGCCTCAGAAAGGGGGACTAAGGAGTGAAACTTTCAGATGATGACTCACTGAGGAAAATGATTGATGAGGGATGAATGAACTGGTGATTTTTTCATGCAAGAATCACGACAGAGTTTCCACACGATGGACAGTAATCACCCGCAGGTACCGCAGCCACAGTTGGACCGTGACCAGATGATGACTCACTGAGGAAAATGATTGATGAGGGATGAATGAACTGGTGATTTTTTCATGCAAGAATCACGATAGAGTTTCCACACGATGGACAGTAATCACCCGCAGGTACCGCAGCCACAGTTGGACCGTGACAAGGAGCAAGGTGGACATATTTCCTGGGTGCTGCACAAAGAACAGAGAACAAGCATCTTGTCACTCACCCACACGTACATGAAGGCGTTGCCAAGAGGGTCGCTTTTATTCTGGGTGATCCCATAGCAGCAGTTGTTCCATATCGTACATGCATCATAAGAAAAGCATCACATCAAAGCCAAATATAAACTTTGAGTTTTGAGGAAATAGCCAACTGCCAGGATCTGCAAATCATGGGACACTTAAAACTGCACTACCCCACCCAAGTGCTCTCAGAGCACAATTTCAGAGATGAGCATTGCAGACCTTGTCTGCATCTCCAGAGCCCTTGGAACTGGAAGAGGTGAGGAAGGCAGGGGATTTTGGAGGCCCAATTACCACTTCCACAAGACTAAGCCATGCCCTGGAATGGTACCTCCTACTGCTATGCTGCAAAGCTACAGTATACTCCCAAGTTAGGGAGACACAATGTGGTTCTCCATCCTTCTGGAGGACTCTCAGGAGTGCATTGCTCTGTAAATCCTCCTTATAACTCAGGAGTTTCACTTTCCTGAAAAACAGACATCCGTGGTTTATTTTACAGCTATTGCTGAAAGGAGTCATGAAAATCATTTTTTATTTTATTTATTTATTTATGGTTTTTTTTGTCTTTTTCGTGACCAGTAAGGGGATCACAACCCTTGGCTTGGTGTCGCCCGCACCACACTCAGCCAGTGAGTGCACCGGCCATTCCTATATAGGATCCGCACCCACGGCGGGAGCGTCGCTGCACTTCCAGTGCCGCACTCTCCCGAGTGCGCCACTAAAATTTAATACTTCCCCAGGTGAGTACCAAGCATTCACAGAAGATGCAATAACAGACAACAGGTGGGAGCCAAGGCAAGCAAATTGCCCCAGAGAGGTCCTGTGATCACAGATATAACAGTGGGACAGTGGAACAAAATGGTGGAGATCCTAAGATAAGGCAAAATGCAGAAGACCCAATAGACAGCACTGGGGAAATCTGAAGGCTAGAGGCAGAACTTCAGCCAACGGGCTGGCTTACAAGATCTCTGGGGTATCCAGGAAAAACCAAGGTCTCATGCATAAGAAATTGGGCATGATAGGTTTTCAAATCAGGGCATAAGATTTTGGAGAACAAGACAGGGATCTAGTCGCCAACATAAAGATCCAAAGGCAGGTGGCAGTCTCAGGAAGAAGACAGTCTAGTTTAGTGACCAAAGGGCATAAGACTAGAGCCAGGCATGCAGGAACAGTAACTAATGTTTATACAGCACACTGCATAGTTTCAAAGTATTTTCACATTCTGTGGGTTCTCAGGTCATCCATTTAATAAATTCACCTGCCACATGCCAGGAACTGTGGCAGAGATGATGAACCCAGACATAGACCCAATACTTAGGGGAGAATGGTCAAGTGTGAAGGACTGATAGGTAAACAGAAGACAAAATGCAATAATTTCTGAACATTACAAAGAGTCTGATAGGAGAAGGGAAGCCATCCCGTGATCTTTCCTTTTCTTTAGTCGTTATAACTGACTGAAAAGCTCACAAATGACAGCCTTGGACCTGATGATAATAACTTAGCATCATTTCACATACCAAAGACCGACAATTTAAATTTCCATACAAGTGAACGTTTAATTTCTGTCCCACGGGGCTGCACTTAGAGAAAGGGACCATTTTGAAATTCCATAGAATAGGCCCTGCCATGCGAAGCAGCAGAGGACTTAGAGGTAGATGGGCTATGTGAATGGCTATGTGACTTGGGTAATGCAGAGCTCTAAGGAAAGACTTCACACAAATGTTGGCTGATGAACTAAATTTAAAACAGAAAAAAGAAACTTCATCTTCAGTATGTGTGGGAAGATTAAGACAATGAATACATGGAGTTCAGGCTGAGGGGTATCCTAGGATCATGGGAACTTTGAATATTTTGAACTCAGTTTCCCTCCTCCCCCATCCCTTCACCCAAATGTTCCGTTGCTAAGACAACAGGATGCTAGCAGGCATATGCATGTGTGTGCTCCATGCATGCTGTTGCCTAGCAACAGGACTCAGCAGCGCCTGGGCTCCCGCTCTTTACACCTACCCCACTCCATCCAGTACCTTGACTTGCCAGTGGCTTTCCCCACCCCCAAAGCAAAGAAACGAGAAGCAGGAGAGTGCAAGAGGCTCTGGATCTGATCTTGTCAACAGCCTATTGTCAATACCAGGAAAAATCCCAAACCTGGCTTCACTCGGCTTAACCCCTACCCCATGAAGTTATAAAATGTAAACAGACAATTACCGCTGAATGGAAATGAAATGATGATTTGACATTCTCAGTATGTGAAATCTAGTGCTGGTCTGTAATAACCAGAGGGATGCAGTGATAAGGAAAACACTGAACCACTGAGGTAAAATTGACAGAAGTATTTTACATCGGGAATAAAGCAACAGAAGATGGGAGATAAAAAAGAAAGGAGAAAGGGGGAAAGATATTAAGGAGGAAGAAATAAAAGATGGAAAGAAGGAGCAAGAAAGAGAGGAGAGACTTTTAACTCACAATTAATAATATCCCTTTGGAATGTGACAGTGTAAAAACTGAAAAAAAATTTGCAACATTATGTAGACCAGGATCTGATGCCTAAAATAATAACAATAGAGTTCACTGAGGTTGTTGTTAATACCAGGCATCACAGTAAGTGCTTTACATAGATTCTTCCCTGCTTCACAACAACCGGGTAAGACAGATATTAGGAAAGTGATTTTACAGCTAGGACTCAGAACAATCAAGTGACTTCACCAAGGCCACATAGCTAGTAAATTTGGCAAAGCTAGTAAAAATAGGTAGTATTCAAACCAAAATTAGTCTGACTCAAAATTCCACATACTTTCTCAACATGTAGTATGATAAATATATGGAACAATGTGTGCGAAGCTTGTGAGATCATGCAAATTCATTAAATTAGGGACCTTTTAAAGGAGCTATAAATATTCGTTATATAACATTAAAGGAATGGCTTTCTCTTCAAAGCTTTAATGTAACAACTTATGAAAAGAAAATTATCTTGCTAAGTGGGAAAGGAAAAGCTGATCCTTTAACAAAGTGTTCAGTAAAGAGTTTAGAGTCCTTTTGAAGAAGCTGGGAAAAGAAACTCCAGGCTTACTCCCATTGAAAGAAAGTTTGCGTTTTGGAAATGTTTAAGGAGTTACAGAAAACTATGCAGCAACAAGTATATACAGAAAAGTAACTGCTCCAGGAAAGTCAAGGGCAAGCAAAATATAAGGTTCCTCTGAAACCTTGATGACTTCTAATATGGGACTCCTTCCTAGTAGCAGCAAAATGCCCTTAGTCAGTGAACATGGGACAAAGCACCGAAAACAGGAATGGATGCACACATATTCAGGACACTTTTCTCAGACCCTCAGACCTCTGTGCAAATAGAAGACATACAGCATGCAGTTCCATGAGTCAGACAGATATGCCCAAGCTTGCCTGACCTAGGCTTAAACCAGTAACCTTGCCAAATACATTTATTTCTCATTCTAAAGGGTGAGTTCAGGCATTCTCAGCAAATCCTTTTGTAATATTAATTCCCAAAGTAAATAATCTGCCTCTAAATATTAATAGGGACCAGGCAGACCTTACCTGACTATTAGAGTCAAAACCCTGATTTCCAGAGTGCATAAAAGCAGGTTATCAGGTTAATAGCTCCATCCCTGCCCAAATGTAAAGAGTTGTTGTTGTTTATTATTATTATTATTATTATTATTAATTATTATATCATATTATGTATGACAGCTCTTCTCCAGGAATAATTTGTCTTTGCTTAAAGATCAGAGCCAAATACCCCCTTGTGCAAAGTGTAAACCAGAGTTGAAACATGAAACAGGCTTTCCAGATTTTCTACACAGAAGCTATATGGAGTAACTATGTTGCAGAGCTCTAAATTAATATAATATATAATATTTAAAGAGCTCTAAAGTAATATAATATGAAATATTTGAAGCCTAAAATGTGTAATAAAGGGCTGGCAAGTTTGTTAGAGCACGATGTTATAACACCAAGGTCAAAACCACCCATACCAGCCAGCTACCAAAAAGAAAAAGAAAAAACTGTAATGACAGTTTGCAAAGACTACCAACTGTCACACAATATCCATTCCATCTTTCTCTTATAGCCACAGAACTTTTAGCTAGGCATATGGTCACTCAGAGTAAAGTCTGGCCAATAAGATGTAAGTGGAATCGCCGCGTGGCAGTTTTTGAAACTCTTTAAGAAACAACTATTGCACAAACTATACCCCTCTTCTTTTGTTCCTTCCTCTTCCACCTACTGCAGCATAGAGAATGTCATTTCAGATTATAAGAGAGAGCACTACAACTAGGGATGGCAGAGTAAGGAGCTAGAAGGAGCCTAGATCCCTGAGAACACAGTGAGACAAAGCCACTATACCGACTCAGGACTCCGTACCGCCACATTTTGGTATAGGAGAAAGGAGGAAGCATCTATCTTTTCATAAACCTTATTTGTTGGATTTTATTGTTACTTACAGCCAAATTCAATCTTCAGTAATACACTGAGATTATAGCATTGTTCTTGTAGCCTAATTGACTAGCTAGGCAGGTAATAATTTAAATGACCTGTGGCAGAGAAGAAATACTGAATAGAAATGAAGATCCGAATTGTCCCAAGATGAGATTCTCTCATCCTTCACTGGTAATCTAAAGAAACCTTGTCATTTTCATTAAAGGTATAATTTTTCTGATAGTGTGCAGAATAAGATGTTCTCTTCCAGAAAAAAAAAAAAAAAAAAAAAGGACGCTTTATCCCACAGGCAAAAAAAGCCAAACCTGTCCTTTAAAGTTCCTGTGCTGCTCCCTGGAGGAGAGAGTCCCCTCAGATCCTCCCAAGAACACACCCAAAATGCGTGCCAAGAGGTGCCATTCCCAAGAAGTAACATCCGAGAGGACTTGTCACCACAGCCCTTGTAATGATAACAAAACAATCCTAGAGAGTGATGATGAAACTCTTCTGGAAAAATAAATATAAGATCTGACTTAATGTCTTTTCAATGTTTAAAGGAAACTTGTACATTAGGAATTTGTATGATCTACTTTAGAACTGTCCCCTAGAAGTATAAATCCCAGCCACAAATGTGACCCAAATATCTCATTCTAAATTCCAGTAACTCCATTTAAAAGAAACAGAAACAACTGAACTGAACTTTAACAATATATTTCATTTAACCCAATATATCAAAATATCAAAAATATTATAAACATTATAAACAAGTGGTCTTCAAAAAGTTCATGGAAAGATTCAAAAAGTCTTTTTTTAAAGCTTATTAGTATTACTTTTTTTTTTTTTTTACATTCTATGATGTTGTCGCAGAGCACTTGGTGGGGAGGGGAAAAGGGGAAAGGGGAAGGATATAGGGTGGGAGAAGGAAGAAGGAAGAGGGGTGGGATTGAGGCCTGTGGCACCCCCCTCATTCCTGCAGGGGAGACCAGGGGGCTTCTATTGGTGGCTTGGCCCTTGCTGGGCTGGGTGCAGATATCAGAGGGTTGTGGCTGAAGCCCTCACCCACCACCACCTCAGCTCGGGAGCCCAGGGTGCTTCCTGCAGTGGCTCTGCAGATGTCGCTGGGCTAGTTGTCGGTTTCGGAGGGGTGTGGCCAAGGCCCTCGGACCCCACCCTCAGGACTAGTTGTGGGTGTTGGGGGGCATGGCTTAGGTCCCCAGCTCTGCTCCCTCCCTGTCTTGGTAGCCCAGGGTACTTCTGGTCCATCTAGGTTTTATAGGTGTTCTTTGATGATGAGAGAACTTTAGTAGTTATTACCAAACTTTGTCTCTGTTCTGTGGGTATTTTGGCTTTTCTCTCAGTTCTGTGTTAGATTATTTGCCATTCCTGCCATTTAAACTCTGCACTGGAACTAATCGTTGTCCTTTGCTTACTCCAGAAATGGGGGAACTTCCTGTGGGGACCAGTACTTGAGCTCTGTGGTTGAGCTAAATTGCTGCTTTGCTGCTGATTCCCTGGGGAAGGCTTTTTGTGCAGCTCAAGTTTTAATGGTTGACTTTATAGGTGCTTCCAGGACTCATGAGAGCCAGTACACCTGGGTTGTATAGAAACTCTGGTCTGGTCCTGAGTCTTTTCAGCAAACTGTACCCCCTGCAGTTTCTATATTCCTGATCAGTCTCTGCTGAGTGGTCCTACACTGATTAGGGGACAGATCAGCTGTCCTTGCTATGCCCCAGTGTTCCCCTGGTAGGCCCATCTCTCCCATTGACCATTTTCCAAACACTTCCCATTGGGTGGGCCATACACTGGTCCCTTGTGATGACTCACTGGCCTCTGAGTGGCTCCATTTTTTCAGTTGTTTGTGGCTTCTTGCTTCTGTGTGAGTCCACAGGAACCCTATTAGTAGTCTTCCTAGCCTGAGGGCCACCAAGTCCCTCTTCTCCCCTTCAGCCTCCAAGCAACTTTATCCGAAGGGCACAGCTGTGGCTTTTGCCAGCTCCTGCTCCATGCACTCACCAGTTCCAGCTGTGAAGTGGCTGGGGCTCAAAACAGTTGGAGGGGTTCTTTCTTTCTCTCATTGTGGCTTCTCCTACCTTCATGCACTCTATAGGTCTCTCCTCCTCTTCCCCTGAGCTCTAGAAGCCCCAGCTTGGCTGTCATTGCTTTTTAATAGTTGTAAATTGGTTGATTTGTGGGAGAGAGTAATGCTGGGGACCATCTATTCTACCATCTTGACCGGAAGCCTCAAAAAGTCAGGCAGAGAAAAAGAAATACCACATGTTCTCACTCATTGGTGGGAGCTAAAGAAACAAACAAACAAATTAATTCACCCACATACACACACACACAAAAAAAAAACCGGGGGGGGGGAAGAAGATATAACAACTATACTTTCATGAAGTTGTTACAACAAGCAAACGGAAAGGACATTCTTGGGGGGGAGGGGAGAGAGGGAGGAGG
>NW_007728754.1:164217-174928 GCF_000696425.1 Galeopterus variegatus | reverse complement strand
TGACAAAATAAAAATTTAACAAAAAAAAATAATAAATAAAATAAATAAATAAATAAATAAATTTTTTTTAAAAAAGTTTTTTGAAGTAGTAATATAGTCCATTTAAAAATATCAATATATTTGTCTCTCTCTCTCTCTCTCTCTCTCTCTCTCTCTCTCTCTTTTGGGAGGAGGTACAAAGCCTCCAAAACCCACCGTGTGTTTTATACTTACAGTATATTTCTATATGGACTAGCAACAATTCAGGTAGATGCTCAAAATCCATTGTGTGTAATGGCTACCAAACTGAACAATACAGATCTAGAGTATGCCGTTCATTGGTTAGTAGAAATAATAATATCATTGAAAGCCTTGACCTCTAAAGTTTCCAAGTGCAACAAGACTCCTGACTACTCATCATAATTTTATTTAACCATAAAAAGTGAAGGTGACTGTTTGTGATTAGTTACCAAAACGGTTATGCTACCATTCCCACTCACAACCATTTATTTAAATCTTACCCATCAAGAGGCCCTTCTTTTGTGCTAACCTTATGTCCACTACTACATTTAACCTTATTCTTCTTGTTCTGTCTTCCACAGAGGAGAGACATGGTGACCCAAATCCTCCACATAATAGCCCTCCATATTAGGAAGCAGAGAACTCCAGGGACTCAGCTTACCAAGGTGCAAAGGTGGTAGCAAGTTATTTTTTTTTTTTATTGTTACAAATCATAATTATTCTTTATGTCCCTTGTTCAATAGGCAATCTCCCCATCTCCCTTTCCCTCCCCCCTCCCCCCTCTAATCACCCTGGATTTCTTCTCACCCTCTGAAAGAGTAATACTTACTCTGTTGATTTGTTGTCCAAATGATCTGTCCAATGCTGAGAGGTGTGATCAGGTCCCCCAATATTATCATAGAGCAGATGTCTCTTTCTTCCATCACTATAAAATGGGCTCTGTGGAGACAGACATCCTCCTCCTGTCTTTAACACTGCTAGTGATTCTCCTTGTATCAACTCACTCCAGTGGCTGGCGGACCATTTGCATGATGGTTGTGGCATCTAGCCGCCTTCGTAGCAACCATGGTTATTGTGGTGGCTGTGGTGGGCCACCCACATGGAGGAGATGTTTTTGGCCTGCTCCATGGTGCTGGAAGTGTGTCTGGCTGTGGAGAGTGTCCAATCCCTGGTTCCATGCCCCAGGTCCCTAAGTGGGTCCCAAGGCACTGGCACAGTGTGCCTGGTTGTAGGAGGATAGTCCAGTCCCCTTCTCCATGCCTCGGGTCCCAGAGCAAGCCCTGAGGCACTGGCATGGTGTGCCTGATTGTGGGAGGGGGGTCCAGTACCCTTCTCCATACCCTGGGTCCCTGAGCGGGCCCTGAGGTGCTGGCACGGTGTGCCTGGTTGTGGGAGGTGGGTCTGGTCCTCTTTTCCATGTCCCAGGTCCCAGTGCAGGTCCCAAGGCACTGGAATGGTATGCCTGGTTGTGGGAGTGGGGTCTTGTCCTCTTTTCCATTCCCTGGGTCCAGGGCAGGCCCAAGGCACTAGCATGGGGTGCCTGGTTGTAGGAGGGGGTCCAGTCCCTGGCTCCATACCCCAGGTCCCTCGGTGAGCCCTGGGGCACTAGTGCAGGGTGTCTAGCTGTGGGAGGGAGGTCCGGTCCCCTTCTTCATGCCCCAGGTCCCTGGGCAGGCCCAAAGGCACTGGCACAGTGTGCCTGGTTGTGGAAGGGGGTCCAGTCCCTAGCTCCATACCCCAGCTCCTGGGGTGGGCCTTGAGTCACCAGCTTGTGTGCCTGGTTGTAGGATGGGGACCAGTCCCTGGCTCCATACCCTGGGTCCCTAGGCAGGCCCCGAGGTGCTGACTCAGTGTGCCTGGTTGTGGGAGGAGGGGTCTGGTCACCTTCTCCATTCCCCAGGTTCCGGGTGGGACCCAAGGTGCTGGCAAGATGTGCCTGGTTGTGGGAGGGAGGCTCAGTCCCCTTCTCCATGCCCCAGGTCCCTAGCAGGCCCTGAGTCACTGGCATGGTGAGCCTGGTTGTGGGAGGGGGGTCCAGTCCCCTTCTCCATGCCCCAGGTCCCTGGGCAGTCCCCGAGGCGCTGGCATGGTGTGCCTGGTTGTTGGAGGGAGGTCCGGTCCCCTTCTCCATCCCTCAGGCCCCCAGGAAAGGCCCTGAAGCACTGTCACAGCGTGCCTGGTTGTGGGAGTGGGGTCCAGTCCCCGGTTCCAATCCTCGAGTTCCTGGGTGGGGCCCCAAGGTGCTGGCGGTTTGAGTAGTTGTGGGCAGGGGTCCTGCCCCTGGCTCTATGCCTCATGTCCCCTGGTGGGCCCCAAGGCATTCATGGTGTGCCTGGGCCGGAACTAAGTTTTTGTCCTTTGCTTGCTTCTAACATGGGGAACTTCCTGTGGGAACCAGTACTTGAGCTGTGTGGTTGAGCTAAATTGCTGCTTTGCTGCTGTTTCCCTAGGGAAGGCTTTTTGTGCAGCTCAGGGTTTAATGGTTGACCTTATAGGAACTTCTGGCTCTCCAGATACTCAGTGCACCTGGGTTGTGTAGAAGCTCTGATCTGGGCCTGAATCTTTTCATCAAACTTCACCCCATGCAATTCTACATTCCCGACCAGTCTCCTTTGAGTGGTCCTGTGCTGACTGGGGGGTGATCGGCTGTCCTTGCTGTGTCCCAGGGGTCTCCTGGTGAGTCTGTCTCCCCCACTTCCCATGCTCCAAACACCTCCCATGGGACAGACTCTGCACTGGTCCCTTGTGATGACTCACTGGCCTCTGAATGGCTCCCCTTTTTCGGTTGTTCTGTCTCCTTGCTCCTGCGTGGGTCCACAGGAACCCTACTAGTAGTCTTGCTGTCCTGGGGACCACCAAAGTCTTCTTCTCCCCTTCTACCTCCAAGTAATTCCATCTAAAGGGCACAGCTACAGCTTCTGCCGGCTCCTACATCATGTGCTCCAGAATCAAAGCAGCCACGGCCCAAAATGCTGAGAGCAGATTTTTCTTTCTCTCATCATGGTTTCTCCCACCTTCATGAACTCCATAGGTCTCTCCTCCTCTTCACCAGAGCTCCAGCGGCCCCAGCTTGGCTGATGTTGCATTTTCATAGTTGTAAATTCATTGATTTTGGGGAGAAAGTGATACTGGGGACCGTCAATTCTGCCATCTTGACTGGAAGCCCCAGTGGTAGCGATTTAAAAGGGCCACATCCAAATCCCTAAACGCTCAGTCCTGGAGTTTCCTTCTACGAGCTCGCCCACAACTAAATACATTTTCTACTACAGATCGAAGGCCATAGATGCTGTGGAAGCTTTCCTTTAACCACAAAGTGATATTGAGTACAACTTCTGACTTTGGGATCTACTTAGACCCTAGCCTTCTAAGAAGAATTTGAAGAGAAAGATAATGGGAGAAGGATGATGAAGAGGAGGTAGAGGAATAAGGAAGAAGAAGAGAGAGAAAGAAAAGGAAGAAATGTGCTATATGCATGTAGGGGCCATCATACGATTTGAGGGCTGACATTGGAACATGAACCTAAGAGATATGTCTGCTTCATCTACCTGTCTGTTTGGAAATTCAAGCATCAGTGATGTATTTCTTTGAGCTAACCGAGAGTACATGCATACCCAGTTAAAATGCAAATAACCCTAGAATGTAAAATACCAAAACTTCAAGTCTTACACTTTAATTTATCAAATACAAGCAAGTTGGTCAATTCAGCAAGCCCTAGGAAGGCAGACTAAGGTTCTGACAGAAAGGGTGGGAAAGATCTGGAAAATGGGAGCCCCAAGCCATCTAGGCATTAGTGTGGCAACCTGAGAGATCTAGAGCAAGGCTCATCTGAAGCAGCAGAGGACGCTGACAAAAGAACAGAGACTGCCAAACCCTAATCCTTTCCCCTGTCCAGAGCCAGCCCTCCACTATTTCCTAGCCAGTTAAAAACACCAAAGTTCCTTTTCTCCATTCTTTTTACAAGCTCTGATTTGAACTTTGATCACTTTACTATGAATTTGCTCCTTTGGATTATCTGCATTGACTTCTTGAAGATATAAAGAATTTGGCATGTCACTGTCACTGCAATTTTCATGTTTTATTAGGATCGACTTCTCCTTGGGCCCAGTAAGCTCCTGGCCTTCCAATTTACTTGACCCAATGGTAATGAAATGAACCACTAGCTCTTTGGACTTCAAAAAATTCAACTGGACAGTCAGTTGAAAGCTAGTGGTTGACAACAAAGCCCAGAAGTTTATGAATACCAGGAAAGGTCCAACAGTTGGGGAAAAAAATGGATGTTTATCACTTCACAGCTCATGTTAGATTACTTATTCAATTATTTAACAGTAATGATTGAGTTGCTACTACGTGTCTGGCCCTGTGCTCAGAGAATAGCAGTACGTAAGAGACAAGATAACACATACCTGTGTTGGATGCCAGCACTGAGGTGTCCCCAAGGTAGAGGAGGGTCAAGAAAAAGATGTTGGTTCAGGAAAAGTAGCTGACCAGGGGCTTAGTCTCTTTCTTTTGCAAAGGTCCATGTGTCTCTCCCCACATTGCCTTCTCAGAGGAACCATGTTCGTAAGCCACGAATTTATAGACAGTTGTCCTTCCCTGTCAGAAAGCAAAGAATGAGGATAAGGAAGGTAAAGGAGGAAGAAGGAGGGAAGAGCTAGAATCAAAGCTGATTCTAAGTCCTCTTTTTCTGTTATTATCAAACAGTGAACATCCTGAAGGTAAAACAAGATCATTTAAGCTTTTTGGTGCTACGTCTTTTCCAATCTTCTCTAAGCAAGTAGGACAGAATAAATAAGACCACTCTTAAGTACAGGTGCCCCACCCAGTGTCAGTACAAACTCAGTGTCATCCTCAGTGTCCCTGGAGCCTGAAGCTCTGGCACTGTCCTTTGAACTAACAGAAAGATACTGGGATGGTATCAAAGGTCTTATTAGAGGAATAGGTCCTTTGTGTGCTAGTCCTGTATCTGATCTTTTTTTTTCAGTGATTTCCACTTTTATTCCCAACACATGTTCTTGACAAAAGTAAGGAAACGAGGAGAAAAAGGCTGCGGTGTGTTAAAAAATCACATTAGAGAATCCTAATATCCACTCCAAGGTGCATTCCTCTTTGGTAAACATGCAGTCTGTTTGCATTTAATTCTTCCACCCAAGCCCTGCAACAAAGTTAGCCAAATTGATAATCGATTCACATGATCTTTGCTCACTCACTTATTAAACCACACCAAACAGTTAATTCCCTTTTCTGTTGGGAGCTCTCACTGGCTCTACGCAGCTGGAATGCTAAACAGCCACTCAGGGCTCCAGGAATATAGCAGAGCCAGTAGGTGATAGCTGTTTCAAACCATGCAAAGCAAGTCTCAGAAATTAAGGGCTTCAGTGGTCCCTTCAATAAAATTGCTTTGGTGAATCTTTATTGATCTGATGACCAACAGATGATAAAGAAGATCTAAAGATATCAAAAAGTCCTTATTTAGTTGACTAATTCACCTTCTCCCCCCTACTCCCTCTACTTAAATGAGAGAAGAGAGAATAGTTTTTGAACACCCTTCACTTCCCCAACTGTAATATGAGACTATTAGATGCACTGGCCAATACGTTCCTTATACACTAATTCCCTGCCAAGAGCCTCTCTCTCTCTCTCTCTCTCTCTCTCTCTCTGTGTGTGTGTGTGTGTATATATATATATATATGTGTATGTATGGTGTATATGTATGTGTGTATTTGTATATATGTGTGTGTGTATATATATCACACATACACATAGTATGTATAGTGTATATGTATGTGTGTATTTGTATATATGTGTGTGTGTATATATATATATATATGTATGTATAGTGTATATGTATGTGTGTATTTGTATATATGTGTGTGTGTATATATATCACACATACACATACACACAAGTGTATTTCAAAAAGTTTATAGAAAAATAGATGTACTAGTCTGTTTCTGTTGCTTATAACAAAATACATGGAACTGGATAATTTGTAAGAAAGTGAAATTTATTGTCTACAGTTTCAGAGGCTGGGAAGTCCAAAGTCTAGAGAACAGATCTGGTGAGTGTCTTCTTTGGTGGTGGCTTCACAGCAATGCATGGGTCTCACATGGCAGAAAAATGGCAGAGCAGAGAGAGAGAGCAACCTCCTCAGTCAATTCCCTTTTAAAGCTACCAGAACCACTCCCATTATTCCAACAATGGATCAATCCATTCATGAGGGTACAGTCCTCACAATTCAATCACTACTTCAAGGCTCCACCTCTCAACTACCACAGTAGGATTTCCCACCCTCTTGACACGGTCACAGTGGGGACCAAGCCTCAATGAGTTGGGGAGGGAGGGACATCCAATCCACTGCAATAGAACTGAAAAATACTAGGAATTTTCCATGAACTTTCTGATGTACCCTTGTATATATATACACACACACAAATCATCTTCCTCTTTAACCTGGTCCAGAGGCTAAAATCGGGGACTCTTAAATAAATTGTGGTTTTGGAAGGAAGCCTACAGATTATAAGATTACATAGGCCAATCTCTTTTCTTCACAGGTGAGGAATCTGGGGCTTCAGCAATTATTCAGTGGCCAAGCTGAGACGCTCAGCCAAGTTTCTCCATGACTAGGGGGACGCTCTGTTGTCTCTTGCCCACTGATCTGGATGTAGTAATGAAGACATATCCTGGAGCTCTTCTTAAAAAGTTTGGTTTAATTTTCCTACGTCAGTGTGGTACAAATTTTATGCTTTTCCCTGACACCCAAGCAATGTTATTTCATTTTCTATTCACTTTTTTCACTCATTTATTGGACAATTACTTATGAAGATCCTATTGTGTGCTGTGCCCTGTGATAAGGGTTTAGGAACCTCAAGAATAAATTAAAACTTTTCAGTATGGTGAAGAATATAGATTCATAATGATATAATTAAATTACAATTCAGTAAGTGTTAATGGAGATATTTAAAAAATAAAAATGCATAGATGTGATAACTAAACAAGGAAACACTACAGCACATAGTAAGACGCCAATAAATGCAAGTTCATCTCCTGTATATAGTAGTTAGCAAATACTAGCTTGTGGAGGGGTGCAGAGAGAGGCCAGGAGTATTCCTTGTGGAAATATGAGTCCTTCTAGCAACAAAGGTATCTCCATCCCTGGCCTCTTCCCTGAGCTGAAATCCCAAGGTACTCATTCAGAAAGTGCGAAAAGATGGAAAAGGTTTGCATAGGACTTCTTCTGTTCTCTGGGTGCCTGTAAATTGCTTTTTCCTGAATGGAGGCTTCCAGTCAAGATGGTGGAATAGATGGCCCCCAGCATCACTCTCTCCCACAAATCAACCAATTTACAACAATAAGAAGGCAACAACAGGGCCGGCCCGGTGGCGCACTGCTACAGTGTGCCGCTTGGGAGCGTGGTGGCACTCCCACCAAGGGTTCGGATCCCACAGACAGACCGGTTCCTGCTCACTGGCTGAGCGAGGTGCGGGCGCAACACTGAGGGTTGAGATCCCGTTGCTGGTCCCGGTCCAGTACGGGTGTGACACTGAGGGTGGCAGTCCGTTGCCGGACACGAAAAAAGACAAAAAGGAAAAAAAAAAAAAAGCAACAACAGCCAAGCTGGGACTGCTAGAGCTCAGGGGAAGAGGAGGAGAGACCTATGGAGGGAATGAATGGAGGAGAAGCCATGATGAGAGAAGGAAAAAACTGGTTGGAGCATTTCAGGCAGCTGCTGCTTTAAGGCTGGAACTGCTGAGTGCATGGAGCAGGATCTGGCAGAAGCCACATCTGTGCACTTCAGATGGAGTTCCTTAGAGGTGGCAGGGGGGGAAGGGGGCCTTGGTGGCTCCCAGGCCAGCAAGACCACTAGTAGGGTTCCTGTGGACCCACACAGGAGTGAGGAGCCAGAACAACTGAAGAAAATGAGGCACTCAGAGGCCAGTGAGTCATCGCAAGGGACTGGTGCACAGCCTGTCCCACGGGAAGTGTTTGCAGCATGGGCGGTGGGGGAGTGGGGCCCACCGGGAAAACACTGGGACACAGCAAGGACAGCTGATCCACCCCCTAATCAGCACAGGACCACTCAGAGGGGACTGGTCAGGAATATAGAATTGCATGGGGTGCAGTTTGATGAAAAGACTCAGGCCCAGATCAGAATATCTATACAACCCAGGTGCACTGGGTCTCTGGAGATCCAGAAGTACCCATAGGATCAACCATTAAACCCTGAGCTGCACAAAAAGCCTTCCCTAGGGAAACAGCAGCAAAGCAGCAATTTACCTCGACCACACAGCTCAAGTACTAGTTCCCACAGGAAGTTCCATTTTGTAAGTAAGCAAAGGATAAAAAATTAGTTACAGCCCAGGCACACCACCAACACCAAGGAGCATGTCAAAAACATCACCTCCATGTGGGTGGCCCACCACAGTAACCATGGCTGCTGTAAAAGTGGCTAGACATCACAACCACCACGCAGATGGTCTGCCAGCCACTGGAGTGCATTGACACAAGGAGAGTCACCAGCAGAGACCAAAGAAAAGAAGAGGATGTCTCTCTCCACAAAGCCCATTCCAGAGTGACAGAAGAAGCATCTTCTCCACGATAATATTGGGGGACTTGAACACACCTCTCAGCGTTGGACAGAGCATGTAGGCAACAAATCAACAGAGTAACCATTACTCTTTCAGAGGGAGAGAAGAAATCTAGGGTTATCAGTGGTGGGAGGAAGGGAGAGGAGGATAGAGAGATATTGGACAAGGAGCATAAAGAGTAAGTATAATTTGTAACAATATATATATTAGTAATATTGATTTGATCAACATATCTCAACACTGAATCCCCAAAATATGTATAATCAATTATGATTCAATTTTTAAAAATGCTAGCTTGTGAACCAACTGTCTCAGGATTTTCTGGGGAGCTTTATTAATATCCTAGAGTGTGGTTCCAGAACCTTTATTTTTAATTGTTCCCTAGGATGTTCTAATACACAATAAGTTTTAGAACTCCAAGCTGTACTGATAGAGGAAAAGAAATAACTCCTGAAGAGCCTCATAGAGGCTTCACAGAGGAGGCAATATTTAAACTAAGTTTTTAAAGATAAATAGGAATTTCAGAGTATTATTCACACGGTTATAATGTGGAAAAGAATTAAAATTTTTTATACATTTTTACATGGTAGAGCTAGAACTAGTGTATTAAAGTTAACATCTAATAACAAGATTTTAGGGAGCTGTTTTAAAATGTATGGCCCATTCTGAGAGGGAAAGAGCAGCCCATGACTGGAAGCATTCAAGCTGGATTGGTTGAATAAAGCCCCCAATTCTTTTCTACTTGGACAGATCTTCTCCATCATCTACAGTTCCCATTGGCATTACCAGTGAGTAAATAATAAAGGTAATTGAATACATAAATAAATGAATGAATCCATGTAATTGATTTGTTTGTAATATTGAAGCCAGACTGTAAATCTACTTCTGTTATTCCTGATCTGAGATGCAGGTCTGGATCTTATGCATTTCTGCAGCGACCTCACTCTCAACTAGCTTTTCACACAGGATATGTTCCAGAAATTTTACATAATGTTGACTGAATCCCTTTTAAATCTCATCTTGTTAGTTTTAACTATTGTTTCCAGATTTTGAGACTCTTTTGCAGCTCAGTTCTTCTGAGATCAGATGAGATCAGGGTGGTATGGCCGTAGACAATGCATCTCAGTTCTAACAATCATAGAGGACAAGTTTAGAAGAGCTGAACTCTGAGATCTCTTCAAATTCTGAATCAGGGATGCTATGAATGAGCAGAATTTCTATGAATTTATTAAAATTAAATTGGGTCTATTGAATACACTAATGGCATTCCACTTGTCCTCAGAGAGAAGCTTTAGGGAATAAAAGGGAAACTGCCCTTCGCGGTACTTACTTCAGCTCAATGAACAGGGCCGAGCATCTCCTCTGTGCCAAGAATGCAGAGTTACAGTGTTGAGCAAAACATGACCTTGCCTCAAAGTGTTCACCATCTAGTATCTCCTATCATGCTCCTCCATTCTAGATCTATGCCTTTACCCAACCAAACACAGGCCTTATCCTTTGAAACCAAAGGAAAGATGCCTCCATCTTTAACTCAGAGTTATCATGTGCCCAAAAAGTAGGAAGAATAAGTAAAATAAAATGATAAACAAATTAATACTGAATGTCCTTCACACAAAAGAATTGTTTTCAGTGCTTGCCAGATTCCTTAGTCAATCAAACATTTACAACCCAAAGCCAAAAGAGGGTAGTTGAAATAGAGACACCTGAGTGGCCCTTTCTACGGAAGTCATCAGGGTAGATTTGTAAGAAAATGACTGGGGATGAAAAGGGAAAGCATTAAGGGTCAGGCCCTGAACTCCCGACACAGAAGCAGGTGGCTGCACGTATACCAGCTGCTCGATCACTGAGTCAGAGGCCATTTAGCGTACTCCACGCCACCTCCCCAGACCCAAGACTGCCTCTTGGGTCCCCAAACATCAGCTCCAATCAGTGGCCTGACAGCCCTCGTATTTTTTCTTCAAATGAAGAATAAAAAGAATTTTGTCCTTTCTGCAGGTATCTACCCTCCACCTGAGCCTAAAGATGTATAACCTAAAATGAGATTATTTGTTTTTTGCACAAAATAGGAAAAAAGCAAGAAATATTTTAAAAGACCTATATTTTCTATTCAATGGGAAAGACAAGAA
>NW_007728754.1:161215-161966 GCF_000696425.1 Galeopterus variegatus | reverse complement strand
GGGGAAAATATATCTATAGATGAATGATTGAGTAAATCATAGTCCATCAACTGAAAAGACCATTAAAAACAGCCTAGATCAGCACTTAACACCCCCCACAGTAGGTGCTCAATGCCGACTGTGTAGAAATGTAAAAATGCTTTAAATGGAAAAAAATCTGATACAAACATGCATATATACTAATTAAAACTAAGAAAAACGTATAAGAAAAAGGAATGTCAGTTCTCTTAAATTTTCAGTAATTTTTAAAATACTTTAATACTACAGTAAAAAATATAAAAATGAATGAATCAACCTGTCTCCCTGGATGTCAGTAAGCTGGGCATCCTTTTAGGCTGCAGGGCATAAGAATGCATCACTGCACATTTCTTTTATTCAAACTGGCCTTATGATAAAAGTCACACAAAGAGAGGAAGGAATAGTGCATAGGGCTTATGGACAGACCTGGAGGACGGTCAGTGCAAAGGCTTTGCACTGCAGGTGGACATGGCAAAGAAGTAGTGAATGGGTCTTCTCTGGGACCAAGTGGAACCTCCTGGTGGACTTTCCAGCTTCTTCAGACACAGTTTGGGAGCTGAGACTCCAGTGAAGATGCAGAGACAGCTAGGGTGATGCCATGTGATAGAGTTTGGATGTATTGTTCCCCAAAATCTCATGTGGAAATCTGATCCCCAATGTGGCAGTGTTGGCAGCTGTTTGAGTCATGGGGGCGGATCCCTCATGAATGGATTAATGCTCTCCCTGGAGGGTG
>NW_007728754.1:158541-160228 GCF_000696425.1 Galeopterus variegatus | reverse complement strand
TCCTCTCACCATGTGATCAGCTTGTATCTACCAGCTGCCTGCCACTTTCCACCATGAGTAGAAGCAGCCTGAGGCTCACACCAGATGCAGCTGTCTCAGAATCATAAGCCAAATAAACCTCTGTTCTTTATAATTACCCAGTTTTGGGGTAGCAACACACAGACTAATACACCATGGGACTGCAGAGTGAATGTCAACAAGGCCCCTCCTTCAGGAGCTTAGAATCAACTCTAGAAATGAGATACCAAACTTGATGCCATGAAAAAGCTCCTAAGCTGGGAGTCTAAAAACCTGAGTTGGATCCAGTTCTGTACATCTTTAACTGTGGAGTTTTAGCAAGTCATGTAGTTTCTGCCTGAATCTCAGTTTCCTCACTGGGTAAAATGAGCATTACAATCCCTACCCCAGCTACTTCACAAGGCTACTAATAAGAATCAAAGGAACTAATGCACTGGTGAGCATCTGTGAACCATGATGTGCCATGTACAGGCAGGGAATACTGTTCATTAAGAAAAGAGACCTCAGAGTTTGCCACTTGGTGAATTATTCTGCGGTTGTCAATTGCAGTCTCTACAAATGCAGAAATCAAAGAAACATCCAAGAATTTCTAGTTTCTGGATAAAAACTACAAGCTTCTTCTAGCACTCCTTCATTACCCTATGATTGTTACAGGAAGAAAATTATATAAAACATTAAGATTGGCACACACAAAAATCTGTAAATAAATAGTGGTATTTACTGACACTATGTTCAAAAATACAAGGTCCCATTTTCTTCCTGCCCTCGAGTCTAGAAAAACCATCGGTGCCATACAAAACTATTCTTTCTACCAATGAATATTAGGGCCCAGCTGATAGTAGCTCATAGTTAATGGGCATTATCAAGTTAAATAGTGAAACCTCAGAGTAGCTACAAGAAAGAGAAATATTTGTTATGTCTGAGACATAGGAAGTAACATAGATCCAGTGACTTACACATAAAGTGGGCACTTTTCAAGTAGCACTCAATGGAGGTGTGTTCTTCTCACCAATGATCAAGGTTCTTTATAAAACTCATCCTACTACCACCTCCCAAGACAGTTGAGAACCAACGGACATATACACTTGATTCCAGGGCAACAAGAGACACACCTTTTACAGAAAGTGCCCCAGAGGAGAGAAAATCGCTATTTTGTCTATAAATATTTATTACTACTAAGTACTGGAGACAAAACAGCAAAGCAGACAAACAAGGTCTCTGCCTCATACAGCTTGCATAGTTGGTCCTCAGGTCTGACATCATGCAATCTGCACAGTAGCAAATTAAGAACATGGAAACATAGTTTATGAAGTTTTGCAATTACAGTCTAAATTCTGACTGGCCATGAGAGACTTAAAATTCTCTACTGTTAGAGTAAAAGTACCAATACAAAGAATTGTTGATTCTGAGATAGGATGTTAGTACAACGGGATAAAGAAGTGAATCGGTGGCACCACACAACACATTCCTGTCAGCATGTACTCCCTTCATGTGATAATCAACCCACCTCCACCCCAGTCTTTGTGTTTTCAGTGAAGCTGACTCTAACCCCAAATATCAAAGAGTAGTCTGTGGCCTAGGGTAAGTCAATGAGCACACTCCATGCCTCTGGCCACAGTGATTGGTTCGGGAATGGACACTTGATCCATATCAAGCCCATCGTGGCAAA